>NW_026510826.1:0-300000 GCF_027579735.1 Bombina bombina | reverse complement strand
GCACTACCAGTGTTGTTTCCTATAATTGGTTTATCACTTATATAAAGTCATATACACACTTAATATTGTGCTATTATAAGGAAAGAGGTGCTGTACACAGGGAAATTAATTTGAAGAGAAAACAAGTGAAAGGTACTGACAAAGAGTGTAGTTATTAGCGCTCAAAACATTACTTAATATTTTAGATAGATGAACAAAAAATGAGTCTGGCCCCGAAAGAAGTTTTTTTTTAAAAAAAACATAACTTTTAATTGTTAAATAAAAAACAAATATATTTAAAACCACAAGCTGGACAAGGAGATGCAATATAGTCAAAATATAAACACAGTTTAGGAAATCATTAATACTTAGATGAGAGGGGCTTCATTGTTGTCCGATTATGAGGATCCACAATTTGTTCCCCAAGAGCAATATATATGGAGCAAATACTGGCTGTCGTATATATATATATATATATATATATATCTATATATATATATATATTTCGTTTAGATCTAGACGTACATTGTGCACCGGTATTATAGTTCTACTTATAGTCAAACAATATATAGTAGTGTTTATTCTAATTATAAGTTGGCGCACCTAGGCATCGTTATTGAGTAGCAATTATCCCTGCTTCTGCAACAGAGTTACGATTGTACAGTTTATAGGTTAATTTGGTTAGACCGTAAACTACAGAGCTGTTATGCCACGTAGTTAGGAGGCGCACATTTTGCACCGCTTGGCTTTAAGTTATTCGTAATATTCCCTTATTGAGTAACACTATTGTGGTATTGATAAACAGTATCAAATTAACACAATATAATATATGGTTATAAATTTTGCCTAGCAATTTATAACCATATATTATATTGTGTTAATTTGAGACTGTTTGTCAATACCACAATAGTGTTACTCAATAAGGGAATATTATGAATAACTTCAAGCCAAGCGGTGTAAAATGTGCACCTCCTTCTAACCACGTAGCTTAACAGCTATATATATAATTTAAATAGGACTCGTATAACTACAATATTGGTGCAAAATTTGCACCTAGATCCAAATAGAAAATACCCTAATAATATATATACTTGAAATTTAGTATTCGTAATTTCAATGACTGACGATTTACTTCGCCCTTGAGCTCTAACGGCTATGTATAACATCTGCTATGTAGTTTATGATCTAACCGAATTAACCTATAAACTGTTAAATCATAACTCTGTTGCAGAAGCAGGGAGAATTGCTACTCAATAACGATGCCTAGGTGCGCCCACTTATAATTACAATAAACAATACTACTATATATATCGTTTGACTATAAGGATAACTATAATACCGGTGCACAATGTACGCCTAGATCTAAACAAAATATATATATTCGACAGTCAGTATTTGCTCCATATATATTGCTCTTGGTGAACAAATTGTGGATCCTCATAATCGGACAACAATGCAGCCCCTCTCATACTAGTATTAATGATTTCCTACACAGTGTTTATATTTTGACTATATTGCATCTCCTTGTCCATATTGTGGTTTAAATTTATTTGGTTTTTATTTAACTATTAAAATTTATGTTTTTTTAAAAAAAAACTTCTTTCAGGGCCAGGCTCATATTTTGTTCATCTATCTAACATACTGAGAAGTGTTGTGAGTGCTAATAAGTACACTCTTTGCAAGTACCTTTCACTTGTTTTCTCTTCAAAGCGATTACAAGCTGTTCACTTAAATTTAGCTGATCCCTTAGCTACTGTACTCCCAAACTTAATGTACGAAGACTAAACTGGCTTTATGAAAAATCGAACATCAATCATCAATATCCGTGAAACACTTGCAGTTATCTCTTACTGTTGGTAATGAAAACAAGACCATAACATTACCTACCTGCAATATGCATGCCTTCTCGCACTAGATGGGGATAAGGCTTTTGATAGGGTGGAGTGGAATCATCTCCACACCACCCTAGATCGTTTTGGCATAACTGGCAATTACCTCAATGTTCTCCAGAGGCTTTACGCTTGTCCCATAGCAGCTCTCTTTATTAATGGGGATGTTTCTCCATCTTTTGCTTTAGAGAGAGGAACAAAGCAGGGGTGCCAGCACTCTCCTCTCTTGTTTGACCTCACTATTTAGCCATAAGCTTGTTACATTTATCAAAGACATCACCAGATACACTTATCCCTATATGTGGATGACCTTTTACTATATGTAAATAACCCTAGCTCTAATATTCCCAAGTTTCTAGATAAAATTCACACATTCTGTAGTTTTACAGGATACAAAATTAGCATTGACAAATCAGAGAGGATATGACTGCTCAATATTAATCAAACTCCTTTGTCAGATATTACCCTTAAAATTACTAATGGTACCTTTAAGTATTTGGGTATTTTGTTGAAGGTTAAACCCACACTTTTATATATACTTATTATCAACAAGTTAGTACAAAACATCCAAGCATTGTGGAAGTGCTGGATTTATTTACCGTTGTATCTGTTGGAAAGAATTAATCTGATTAAAATGACAGCCTTTCCAAAGTTATTGTATCCCTCACAGATGCTACCTCTGCTATTAATTTGTAGAGATGTTGTTAGGTTCCTTACCCGCTCTCCTAGCCCCCGTTGCGGCGAATGCAGGGTTCTCAGCGATCCGTCTCAGCATTCCATGTGGAGAGACGCCCGAGACCAGTCTACCAGTAGCTGCGGCTGCAACTCTCTAGGCATGTGTGGCCGTACGCTGCCTAGATTTAAAGGGACAGTCACTAATTACAGGAACTCTCACCTGGAAAGCACAGGTGTGGGAGTCTCTATAAAAGGCTACTCAGTACCTCACTATTGCCTAGGAAGGTTCTTGTTTCCTAGTTCCTGCTCCTTATCTGAAGGTCCCTACCTGTGTATGCTAATCCTGCTGCTAAGACCAAAGACCTCTGCCGTGATACTTGGGTATGATTATCCTGCTGCTGAGATCAAAGACCTCTGCTGTGATACTTGTGTATGCTTATACTACTGCTGAGACCAAATACCTCTGCCATGATACTTGTGTATGCTTATTCTACTGCTGAGACCAAAGACCTCTGCTGTGATACTTGTGTATTCTTATGCTGAGACCAAATACCTCTGCTGTGATACTTGTGTATGCTTATACTACTGCTGAGACCAAATACCTCTGCTGTGATACTTGTATATGCTTATACTACTGCTGACACAAAAGACCTCTGTTGTGATACTTGTGTATGCTTATACTACTGCTGAGACCAAATACCTCTGCCGTGATACTTGTGTATGCTCATCCTACTGCTGAGACCAAATACCTCTGCTGTATTACTTGTGTATGCTTATACTACTGCTGAGACCAAAGACCTCTGCTGTGCTACTTGTGTATGCTTATACTACTGCTGAGACCAAAGACCTCTGCTGTGCTACTTGTGTATGCTTATACTACTGCTGAGACCAAAGACCTTTGCTGTGATACTTGTGTAAGCTTATACTACTGCTGAGACCAAAGACCACTACTGTGATACTTGTGTATACTTATACTACTGCTGAGATCAAAGACCTCTGCTGTGATACTTGTGTATGCTTATAGTACTGCTGAGACAAAAGAGATTTGCTGTGATACTTGTATATGCTTATATTACTGCTGAGACCAAAGACCACTGCTGTGATACTTGTGTATGATCATACTACTGCTGAGACCAAAGACCACTGCTGTGATACTTGTGTATGCTTATACTACTCTTGAGACCAAAGATCTGATTCAATATTTACCTCAATTTGATTTACCTGTTTCTGCATTATATTTCTCTAGTAAAGTTTATTCAAGTAAAGACATTCTTTGTTTTAGTTTTCCATTCCAGCATACTACAGCAACTTTATCTGGGGCAGGAAGAAAAAACATATTGGAAGGATAAAATTGGCGCTACCAATAGAGTCAGGGGGATTGGGTCTCCCAAACATTCAGTGGTACAACTGGGCATCCTTTCTCAAATTGGTCAGCTTTATTGGAAAGGCAACTTATCTATCCCTTCTATCCAGGTTGTTTACCACATAAGTCTCTCTCCTCCTTTCCATTCCATGTTAAGAAAAACATATTGTTTAGAGATCACTTAAGGTCCTAGGCTAGGTTTTGCAGATTAGGGGGGGGCATGCAAAAATAAGTTAGCACATTTCTGCCCTTGCAGAGCAATCCTGAGTTCCTCCCAGGGCTTACCCTGTTGACCTATGAGATGGGGCGGTGCCCAGTACAACAGTGTGACGGCTGGTGGAGACTCCTGGATACCAGAGGAGGGTTGCATATCTGCAAGTGAGGGATCAAAGCTTTTTAATCATGACATTTCTACATTCTCAATATTAAGTTAGCATTACCTCAGACTTAGGATATTTTTTTCTTGCTTGCTGTAGGGGATTCTATGTTATTATAGTTAGTATAGTTTTTGTTTTGTTTATTTTCCTCCATGATGCACTTAGAGATACAGGACACCTGTTTTGGAGTTCTGCTTATGTTACAACTGGGTATACTGCAAGTGTTTATAAATTAATGTGATGAAAAAGTATGTATATTGCCAATTTTTTTAGGCTGTACACTCAAATAGTTTATATATATATATATATATATATATATATATGTGTGTGTATAAAAAATATAAATATATATACATAACCACACATATACTTTTTTTATTCAATTGTAATATTTAATAGTGTGTTTTACTGTGTATGTACTGTAAATATTTTACATTCCAATGTTCTATGTATTTTTAAATAAATATTTCTATGTATATATATATGTGTGTGTGTATATAATTATAGTGTATATAGGACTCTCCCTGCCTCATTGAAAGAAAACAAAATTTATGCTGACCAGATAAATTCCTTTCTTTCCTGGCAGGGAGAAACCATGACCGCGCCCGTAGGTTATTCTTTGTTTGGGCGGCTCACTTTTTGTTTTTCTTCTGGCACCTTTATACCCTGATGTTTCTCTTACTTTTCCTTGTTTCCTCGGCCGAATGACTGGGGGGAAGGGCAAAGTGGGAGGGATATTTAAGCCTTTGGCTGGGGTGTATTTGCCTCCTCCTGGTGGCCAGGTGTTGTATTTCCCAACAGTAAGGAATGAAGTCATGGACTCTCCCTGCCAGGAAAGAAAGGAATTTATCTGGTAAGCATACATTTTATTATATTACAAAAATACATCAGATATATATAGCAATATCAATTTAAAATATGAAGAACATTTTCTTTTATGTGAATGCAAAATATGTATGTCTCATGTTGGATACAGCACACTTTGTTAAACGTTGAGGAGTTAGCGCACGAGCAATAGGTGTTAGGTTTTTTTTTAAAATTGCACTCTCCACTGAAGTCTATGGGGCATATTTATCAAGCTTTGTACGGAAGGCTCGCCGGAAACAGACCGTTGCTCCATAACCTGTCCGCCTGCTCTGAGGCGGTGAACAGAAATCAACCCTATAGCATACGATTGGGTTGATTGACATCCCCTGCTAGCGGCCGATTGGCCGCAAATCTGCAGGGGGCAGTATTGCATCAGCAGTTCACCAGAACTTCTGGTGCATTGATAAATGCCGACAGCATATGCTGTTGGCATTTATCAATATGCAGCGGACATGATACGCTACATTGTATCATGTCCGCTCGCACTATAATAAATTGACCCCTCTGAGGAGAAGTTAACGCAGTTGCGATATCCAAAGTCCTACAGTTAGTGTGCGCTCCAAACGCTAACCTTTTACTTTCAACTTGTAATACATGCGCTATTCTGCATGCGTAACAAGTTTACTTTGAGCGCTCCACTTGTAATTTGGCCCTTTGTGGGGATGAACATTTTGAGTTTTATATCCCTTTAATAAAAATTGTGATTGTGAATTTCTCAGTATCAATTTTTCTCTTGCGTCCAATGTAGTTTATTGAAAATCCAGTCAAAATAATGATGAGCTCATATACACAGATATTGTTATACAAATAACACATTCAGATGGTGTGACCTATTTAAAAACACTATAATCCATGCTTATATTATATCATATAAAGGTAATCCTATGGGTATATATTAAACTTGTTTTACTTCCTCTATTAATAATTAATGTCCCTTTTGTAAAGCAGTTTGCCACATTTTACACTACCACTCTATTCACTTCAGTGCATGACCTCTTAATATAGCATTTTCTTTCAATGCAGCCAAAGCTTGACTCTTAAGTGGAAGTAATTCTTAATGAATTTATGAATGGGAATGGATGGGTGGGAAAGGAAATGTGTAATGTTTTGGGTTCTTAGAATTAAGCCCCTAGATCCTACAATCCTTTCACTCTAACATCAAGGGGGATCCTTCACTGGTGATTGATGGTGCTTGTGTGAATGGTAGTGACTAAACCAGAAGTTTTAACTCCCAGTTAGGGTTGGCTGACTCTCCTGTATCTATTCTTTAAGTCTGCTGAGCTTTCATCAAGCAGACGTGCATGTAACCAAGCAGAGGACTCCAGGCGATGTCTGGAATTCTGACAATGTCACACAGGAAGGCCTGAATCTACTTGCGTTTGTTCTGATGAAGTGGACGTTGCATTATGTGTAGCAATAGCATGTACTGGAGAAAGATCCACTTTCACAGAAACATAGATTTTGACAGCAGATATGAACCAGAAGTCTCATCAACGTCTTCCCATATTTAACTCTGAAGTGTAGGGAAGGACATTGGAGGGGTTCTTTAAAGGGACATAAAAGTTCAAATTAAACTTTGCTCATGATACAGATAGAGCATGCCCCTTTTAAATAAACTTCCATTATCATATTTACTTTGTTCTGATTGTATCCTTTGTTGAAAAGCATGCTTACATATCCTCCATAGCAGCAATGCACTGTTAGGAGATAGCTGGTGGCTACACACATTTATCTCTTGTCATTGCCTCGCCAGATGTGTTCAGCTAAATCCTAGTAGTGCATTGCTGCTCTGGAGCTAAACTGTGTGTTTAATCCCTCTGCAGTGGGTTAATATATAGAGGTTGAGCATAATCCTTTAGAATCGCTTATCAAATGACGAATCTTCAAAAATTCCTATAACTTTAATGGTGAATTTTGTAGAAAAATAATTACTTAAACATTAGACCCCTAAAGACCACTTTATAGACCCCTAAAGCTCAATTGAAAGCGTTAAATAGCAAACCACTTGTAATCTAGCCCTATACCTTTCTATCCTATTCCTGGAACCTTGGAAAAGACACTGCATGCGTTATAGCCAATGAGGCTGTAGTACCCAAGTTATTAATCCTCATGGCAGCATGAGCGTAAGTGCTCATTGTTTGCTGCTTGTAAAACATCCTCAACCTTGGTGTTTTGTTTTGTTTTGTTTTTTGTTTGAAAAAGCACAACCATGGGCTGGCTGGATGCTGCAGGAATAAACTAACTTTAAAGGGACGTAAAATCCAAATTTTTCTTTCATGATTCAGACAGAACATACAATTTTAAACAACTTTCCAATTGACTTCTATTATCAAATTTTCTTCATTTTCTTTTTTATCCTTTGTTAAAAAGCAGGAAGGTAAATTCAGAAGTGTGCACCAACATTATACATTAGCGAGAACAATAGATGGCAACACTATACCCTGTCATATAGTGCTCCAGACATGTGCACGCAATCTATCTAGATATCTCTTCAACAAAGAATAACAAGAGAGCAAAGCAAATTTGATAATAGAAGTAAATTAGAAACATGTAATTGGAAATTGTATTCTCTATCTGAATTATGAAAGAAAAATGCCCCTTTAATTAAGAATATGTATGAAGAAAACGTATATATGAATTAGAAGTCATTTAATGTATGACTCAATGTGTCTCTAATTCTCAAGATAGCATTATGCATATTCTAAGCATTCTTGTATTCCAATGCTATGCGCTCGATTTATCAAGCCCTTCTCCGTTTGACTGCAGGTTTGCCCAAGAGAACCTGCAGTCAGTATTTATCAAGCAGAGGTCACCAGACCGCTCCTTTCCTACCTTGTTCTCCACCACTTAGGTGGAAAATTTCAAACTCGCCGGTCTCATCCGACCGGGGAGATTGTCAGCTACTGCCCTCACGTGATTGGCTGTGCGCTGGCAGGATTGCACGCGAGCGCAAAGGAGTGCTTGTGTGCAACGTTAAATTCGGGCAGCGGATTGCAGCCTGCGAGAGGAGAGGTCAGGCTGACAGGAGCAAATATGTCCGCCCCTGTCCTGTGTTAGATAAATGCAACCTTATATACTGTATGTACCTACCATCTCTACTGAAACAAACCTCAGGTGTTTTAAACGCAGTCAAACAATTACTAGTAATGACTGAGGGCAGACAAGGTAATCCCACACATACAGTAGTTCTCTCCTGTGTTGAATACATGGAATTTGAAGTATTTCCTCATCAGGGATAGTGACAGCTTCTGTATCTCAAGTGACTCTTAAGGGGGTGGGTAGTCTAGAGATTCCATTCTGAAAAGAAAACAAAAGACAAATCGATCCGGGACAACATCAATCTAGTTCACAAATAATTTAGACAATTGATGTATTACTATTTTCAAGAGTTAGAATCCATTTTAGTCACACTGGTATGTCAACCTTCGATCCCAAAGGAGCGAGTGGCTACAAGTTTACAATAAGGTTGTCATGTTGATAAGATAAAATCGATCATAATTCTCCAATAAATTTTTCTTGGAATTGCTTTCACAAGCCATCATATATTTTGCTATGTAAAAAATATAGAAATTACATGAAAGTAAAAATGAAACTGTCATGATTCAGACACAGCATGTGACTTTAGGAGACTTTTTTTATTTACTTCAATTATAAACATGTATCTAATTTTCTTGGTATTTCCTATTGAAAACCATATCTAGGTAGGCTCAGGAGCAGCAATGCACTACTGGGAGCTAGCTAGTGATTGGTGGCTACACACATGTGCCTCTTGTCATTGTCTCACCTGAGGTGTTTAGCTAGCTCCCAGCAGTGCATTTCTGCTTTGCAATGTGACTCTAACTAAGGGCCAGATTATGAGTGGAGCGCTAACAGTTAAGCACAAACAATAAGGGTTTATTGTGGATGTTTGCGCTCATTGGATTTACTGCTGGTATTACAAGTTGAAAGTAAACTCAATCTCTTGAGCACACTTGCGCTATAATGATTACCGCATCCTAAGAGCTCTGGTTAACTGTTTTACAAAACAAAAAAGTGTCATAAAACACAAATACTTTACAAAGTACAATTACGCTCATAATAACACCATCTAATAAAAATTATGTCATGTATATGTATGTATATCTATATCTATCTGTGTATATATATATATATATATATATATGTATGTGTGTGTGTGTGTTTATGTGTGTGTACATATCTATTTACACTTTTACAGACATATATACACATATAAATACATAACTACATATGTACACATGTATAGACATATAGAACATGAGAATATGCGCTCGAGTTGGGTGCTACATTGACTTCTATGGGGGAATACATGAATGTGCATGCAATATTGGCAAATTGAAATCAGTCAATAGGATGAAAGCTTTGCCTTTCATCCTATTGGCTTATTTGAATTTGAAGAATCAAATCAACCAATAGGAATGCAAGGGTACCCGTATATAAAAGTGGTACCTTGCATTCAATCTTCAGTGTGCGGCTGGAGACAGCATGAAGAGGACCTCTGTGTCGATGGTCTGAAGAGGGGGACCGATGTTGCCGCCGCTATCACCGCCACCACCAAGATGAAGATGGACCGCGACCAGGATAAAGATGGAAGAAGATGGAACGCCGCCCATCATCATTGGTGAGTACCAATTTTGGGGTTAGACTTTTTTTTTGTGGGGTGGCTTTTTGTTTTAAGATTAGGGATTTTTTTATTTTATTTGGGCAGAAAAAGAGCTGAATGCCCTTTTAAGGGCAATGCCCATCCAAATGCACTTTTCAGGGCAATGGGTAATTTAGGGGGTATGTTAATTTTTTTATGCAAAAGAGCCTACAAAAGGCCATTTTAAGGGCTATTGGTATGTTATTTGTAGAATATGTTTTTTTATTTTGGGGTGTGTTTTTTTAGGGGTATTAGAATAGGAATATTTTTTTATTTTTGGTAATTTTGTTTGTTATTTTTTTATGCAAAAGAGCTGTTTGGTTTAGGGCAATGCCCTACAAAAGGCCCTTTTAAGGGCTAATGGTGTGCTATTTGTAGAATAATTTTTTTTTATTTTGGTGTGTGTTTTTTTTGGGGGGGGGGGTATTAGAATAGGAATATTTAATTTTTTTTTGGTAATTTTCGGCTAGATTATGAGTTTTGCGTTATGAGGGGTGTGGTACTAACTTGCACGTTATTGTCACCACTCACTTACCTACAGCGCTGGTACTACAGGTTTTTATAAACCCGGCGTTAAAAGGCAAGAAGTGAGCGTAGAGCACTCCAATACCAGTGCTGCTTAAGTCTGTGGTGAGCTGGTTGTACGTGCTCGTGCACGATTTCCCCATAGACATCAATGGGGAGAGCCGGCTGAGAAAAAGTCTAACACCTCCAATAAAGCAGCGTAAAGCTCAGTAACGCAGCCCCATTGATTCCTATGGGGAAACAAAATTTATGTTTACACCTAACACCCTAACATGAACCCCGAGTCTAAACACCCCTAATCTTACACTTATTAACCCCTAATCTGCCGCCCCCGACATCGCCGACACCTACATTATACTATTAACTCCTAATCTGCCGCTCGGGACATCGCCGCCACTATAATAAACATATTAACCCCTAAACCGCCGCACTCCCGCATCGCAAACACTAGTTAAATAGTATTAACCCCTAATCTGCCGCCCCCAACGTCGCCGCCACAATACTAAAGTTATTAACCCCTAAATCTAAGTCTAACCCTAACCCTACAACCCCCTAACTTAAATATAATTAAATTGAATCTAAATCAAACCTACTATTAATAACTAAATAATTCCTATTTAAAAATAAATACTCACCTATAAAATAAACCCTAAGATAGCTACAATATAACTAATAGTTACATTGTATCTAGCTTATGGTTTATTTTTATTTTACAGGCAAGTTTGTATTTATTTTAACTAGGTAGAATAGTTACTAAATAGTTATTAACTATTTAATAACTACCTAGCTAAAATAAATATAAATTTACCTGTAACATAAAACCTAACCTAAGTTACACTAACACCTAACACTACACTACAATTAAATCAATTACCTAAATTAAATACAATTAAATAAATTAAATACAATTACCAAAATTACAAAAAAAAAAAAAACACTAAATTACACAAAATAAAAAACAAATTACAAGATATTTAAACTAATTACACCTAATCTAATAGCCCTATCAAAATAACCCCCCCCCCCCCCAAAATAAAAAAACCCTAGCCTAAACTAAACTACCAATAGCCCTTAAAAGGGCGTTTTGCGGGGCATTGCCCCAAAGAAATCAGCTCTTTAACCTGTTAAAAAAAATACAAACAACCCCCCCAACAGTAAAACCCATCACCCACACAACCAAACCCCCCAAATAAAACCCTAACTAGAAAAACCTAAGCTCCCCATTGCCCTGAAAAGGGCATTTGGATGGGCATTGGGCTGTTCCAATCAGCCAATAGAATGTGAGCCCAATCCTATTGGCTGATTGGATCAGCCAATAGGATTGAAGTTCAATCCTACTGGCTGATTGCATCAGCCAATAGGATTTTTTTCAACCTTTATTCCGATTGGCTGATAGAATTCTATCAGCCAATCAGAATCTAAGGGACGCCATCTTGGATGACGTCACTTAAAGGAACCTTCATTCGTCGTTAGTTGTCGGAAAGAAGAGAATGCTCCGCTCCAATGTTTCGAAGATGGAGCCGCTCCGCGCCGGATGGATTAAGATAGAAGATGCCGTCTGGATGAAGACTTCTGCCCGTCTGGAGGACCACTTCTCCCGGCTTGAATGAAGACTTCTCCCAGCTTCGTTGAGGACTTCTTGCCTCTTCGATGAGGAGTTCTCCCGGCTTCGTTGAGGATGGATGTCGGATCTTCAAAACTATAAGTTGATCTTCAGGGGTTAGTGTTAGGTTTTTTTAAGGGTTTATTGGGTGGGTTTTATTTTTAGGTTAGGGCTTTGGGCTGCAATAGAGCTAAATGCCCTTTTAAGGGCAATGCCCATCCAAATGCCCTTTTCAGGGCAATGGGGAGCTTAGATTTTTTTAGTTAGGGTTTATTTGGGGGATTTGGTTGTGTGGGTGGTGGGTTTTACAGTTGGGGGGTTGTTTGTATTTTTTTTTAACAGGCGAAAGAGCTGATTTCTTTGGGGCAATGCCCCACAAAAGGTCCTTTTAAGGGCTATTGGTAGTTAAGTTTAGGCTAGGGTTTTTTTATTTTGGGAGGCTTTTTTTATTTTGATAGGGCTATTAGATTGGGTGTAATTAGTTTAAATATCTTGTAATTTGTTTTTTATTTTGTGTAATTTAGTGTTTGTTTGTTTTTTGTAATTTAGGTAATTGTATTTAATGTATTTAATTGTATTTAATTTAGGTAATTTATTTAATTATAGTGTAGTGTTAGGTGTTAGTGTAACTTAGGTTAGGTTTTATTTTACAGGTAAATTTGTATTTATTTTAGCTAGGTAGTTAGTAAATAGTTAATAACTATTTAGTAACTATTCTACCTAGTTAAAATAAATACAAACTTGCCTGTGAAATAAAAATAAAACTTAAGATAGATACAATATAACTATTAGTTATACAGGGAGTGCAGAATTATTAGGCAAATGAGTATTTTGACCACATCATCCTCTTTATGCATGTTGTCTTACTCCAAGCTGTATAGGTTCGAAAGCCTACTACCAATTAAGCATATTAGGTGATGTGCATCTCTGTAATGAGAAGGGGTGTGGTCTAATGACATCAACACCCTATATCAGGTGTGCATAATTATTAGGCAACTTCCTTTCCTTTGGCAAAATGGGTCAAAAGAAGGACTTGACAGGCTCAGAAAAGTAAAAAAAATAGTGAGATATCTTGCAGAGGGATGCAGCACTCTTAAAATTGCAAAGTTTCTGAAGCGTGATCATCGAACAATCAAGCGTTTCATTCAAAATAGTCAACAGGGTCGCAAGAAGCGTGTGGAAAAACCAAGGCGCAAAATAACTGCCCATGAACTGAGAAAAGTCAAGCGTGCAGCTGCCAAGATGCCACTTGCCACCAGTTTGGCCATATTTCAGAGCTGCAACATCACTGGAGTGCCCAAAAGCACAAGGTGTGCAATACTCAGAGACATGGCCAAGGTAAGAAAGGCTGAAAGACGACCACCACTGAACAAGACACACAAGCTGAAACGTCAAGACTGGGCCAAGAAATATCTCAAGACTGATTTTTCTAAGGTTTTATAGACTGATGAAATGAGAGTGAGTCTTGATGGGCCAGATGGATGGGCCCGTGGCTGGATTGGTAAAGGGCAGAGAGCTCCAGTCCGACTCAGACGCCAGCAAGGTGGAGGTGGAATACTGGTTTGGGCTGGTATCATCAAAGATGAGCTTGTGGGGCCTTTTCGGGTTGAGGATGGAGTCAAGCTCAACTCCCAGTCCTACTGCCAGTTTCTGGAAGACACCTTCTTCAAGCAGTGGTACAGGAAGAAGTCTGCATCCTTCAAGAAATACATGATTTTCATGCAGGACAATGCTCCATCACACGCGTCCAAGTACTCCACAGCGTGGCTGGCAAGAAAGGGTATAAAAGAAGAAAATCTAATGACATGTGGTCCATCATCAAATGTGAGATTTACAAGGAGGGAAAACAGTACACCTCTCTGAACAGTGTCTGGGGGGCTGTGGTTGCTGCTGCACGCAATGTTGATGGTGAACAGATCAAAACACTGACAGAATCCATGGATGGCAGGCTTTTGAGTGTCCTTGCAAAGAAAGGTGGCTATATTGGTCACTGATTTGTTTTTGTTTTGTTTTTGAATGTCAGAAATGTATATTTGTGAATGTTGAGATGTTATATTGGTTTCACTGGTAAAAATAAATAATTGAAATTGGTATATATTTGTTTTTTGTTAAGTTGCCTAATAATTATGCACAGTAATAGTCACCTGCACACACAGATATCCCCCTAAAATAGCTATAACTAAAAACAAACTAAAAACTACTTCCAAAACTATTCAGCTTTGATATTAATGAGTGTTTTGGGTTCATTGAGAACATGGTTGTTGTTTAATAATAAAATTAATCCTCAAAATTACAACTTGCCTAATAATTCTGCACTCCCTGTATTGTAGCTAACTTAGGGTTTATTTTACAGGTAAGTATTTAGTTTTTAATTATGTAGTTTTTAATTATTTAGGTAATGATAGTAGGTTTTATTTAGATTTATTTTAATTATATTTAAGTTAGGGGGTGTTAGGGTTAGACTTAGGTTTAGGGGTTAATAAATATAGTATAGTGGCGGCGACGTTGGGGGCGGCAGATTAGGGGTTAATAAATGTAGGTAGGTGGTGGTGATGTTAGGGACAGCAGATTAGGGATTAATAATATTTAACTAGTGTTTGTGATGCGGGAGTGCAGCGGTCTAGGGGTTAATATGTTTATTATAGTGGCGGCAATGTCCAGAGAGGCAGATTAGAGGTTAATAATTGTATTTTAGTGTTTGTGATGCGGGAGGGCCTCGGTTTAGGGGTTAATAGGTAGTTTATGGGTGTTAGTGTACTTTTTAGCACTTTAGTTATGAGTTTTATGCTACAGCTTTGTAGTGTAAAACTCATAACTAATGACTTTAGAATGCATTACGAATCTTGCGGGATAGGCTGTACCGCTCACTTTTTGACCTAAAAAAAAAAGCTTGTAATACCGGCGCTATGGAAGTTTTATTGAAAATAGACTATACGCAAATTGCGTAACTTGATTTGCGGTAAGACAAAAAAAGTGTGCGGGACAGCTGTACCTTCAAGACTCGTAATAGCAGCAGTAGTAAAAAAGCAGCGTTATGATGAGGCTTAACGCTTCTTTTTTACTCATAACGCAAGACTCGTAATCTAGCCGTTAGTTTGTTATTTTTTGTAATGTTAGGTTTTATATATTTTTTTAAATGTTAGTTTTTTTATTTTTGGTAATGGAGGTTTTTATTTTTTGTAATGTCATTTATGTCAAGTATTGTTAGGGTTTTTTTAGGGTAAGCTTAGGTTTTAATTTAATTTTACAGGCAAGTTTTTTTTTTTTAAGGTAGTTAGTATAGTTTTTATTTAATTTATGGGTATTTTAATTGGTGTTAGGTTAGGGGGTTTAGTTGTTATCTTATAACTTTGGGTTGTGGGGGGGGGTGGCGGTTTAGGGGTTAACAGTTTAT
Organism: Bombina bombina; assembly: GCF_027579735.1. NCBI lineage: Eukaryota > Metazoa > Chordata > Amphibia > Anura > Bombinatoridae > Bombina > Bombina bombina. The sequence goes on along the minus strand of NW_026510826.1, from coordinate 284,668 downwards.
TTTGTTACTTTGCAATGTGGGGGGATGGCGGTTTAGGGGTTAATAATTTATTTAGATAGTTTGCAATGTGGGGGGATGGTGTTTTAGGCAATCATAGATTATTTAGATAGTTTGAGATGTGGGGGTGGCGGTTTAGAGGTTAATGGTTTATTTAGATTGACTGTTATGTGGGGGATGGCAGTTTAGTGGTTAATACATTTATTTAGTGTTTGCGATGTGGGGGGGATGCCGGATTTGGGGTAATTAGGCTAGGGGCTTATGGTAAGGTGATAGGTTTTTTTTAAAAAACAATGTCGTTTTCGCGAGTATGGCACGCTTTTTCTTTAAATCCTACGCCGGTTGGCAGTGTTAACTTACGTTGACTCGAAAAGAGCGTTCTTTTTCAATCGAAATCTGGTACTAAAATGGAGCCGTAAGCTACTTTTAGCCGTTAGCCACTTCGGTAGTTTACGGTAGCTTTTAATGCCTCAATGGAAACACAAGCCCTTATTGTGTGTCATACAACCCACTGCTGACACTCTAAAAAGGTTTGGTGTTTGAATGATGGTGCATGGTGCACTCACTGCATATGTGCGTATGCTTTGGAAACCATAATAACATTTACTTGAAGCAAAAATGCTTCTATGCAATATTGAAATACTCCCATGCACATCTCAATTTTTACCTTCCTATAATATTATTAGTTAGTAAAAACATAGTTTAAACAAAGTTCTTTACAATTGTTTGCTTTATCGGTATCACAAAAGAAAAAAAAATGTTTTTATTTCCCTTTAACATGTCTCAGTTCTGTTTGTTTTGATCACAATTCAAATATTTTATACTTAAAGGGACATTGCACAATAGATTTTTCTTTGCATAGATGTTTTGTAGATTATCCATTTATATAGCCCATCTGGGAGTGGTTTTGTAACAGTGTATAGTTTTGCTTATTTTTTATAACATTGTGCTGATTTTCAGACTCCTATCCAAGTCCCACAGTATCAGATGAATACGCTCGGTTACAGACTCCTGCTGCTCCTGTTTGTCTAAAGTGTCTTTTCATATACCAGGGAGGGGGAAGTGTCTGCTTTTCTTGTTTTCCCAGCCCCTTTCACTGGGTGTCCCAGCCTAACCTCATCAACAGTGCAAAACTAAGAACTTCTAAGTAATGTCTATTACATGCAGTTATATGAAAATTTGTGTATACTGTCCCTTTAACAACACATTTACCTTCATTTATTGAATTCCACAGATAAAAGGACTTGATAAACCCTCAGACTAATTAACATGCATTGGGTATTTGGATATAATATTGGATTTTCACAGAGCTTACTGTGTTGAACTTTCACAAGAATAATTCTGGCTCCTAAAAAAGTCGAATGCCGCAAGTGGACACCTTCTTACGTATTCGGATCTTAAACAAGGATCCGAATGCACACAAATGGTCGCGAAAACCCAACATTGCTTGCGCACAAACGTTTGCACTTCACTTGTAATCTGGCTTAAAGTAAACAAATAAAAGTATACGTTTATCTACCTTCTCACTGTCTCACATCTAGTGTGTGCGTTTGTGCGTAATGTTTTCAGTACATTTCACAATATAGGTTTCCATAGACCTACATTATATTATAAAACAATTCTAAAATGTTGTAACAATTTATGTGGAAGATGATACATTTTCTAGTAGGACAATGATTCTAACCACACATCCAAGCTGTGTCAGGTGTATCCGGAGTCCAAGGAAGAGCAAAGAGTGCTAATTTGCAGGACTTTCCGTAAACAATCACCTTTGCACATCTCTGGAAAGGTGCAACACACTGTGACTCTGTGGGATGCTTCGGAAATTCTATGCCACACCAAATTAAAGCAGTCAAATGGTAGCTTTACCAAATATGGAAAAGATTTTAATTTCAGCTTGTACTAACATATTTTTAGTGTTCATTTTTAAGTGGAAATTAAGTAATTTTGTTTGGGCAATGCTGTGTATTTTGTCAAACAAATTAGTTTTTTAAGAAACACAGATAAGGATAGTAGGCTCACTTAAAGGGATATGAAACCGAAAATGTTTCTTTTGTGATTCAGATAGAGCATGCAATTTTAAACAACATTCTAATTTATTTATATTATAAATGGTTCTTCTTTCTCTTGGTATCCTTTGTTGAAAAACAGGGACCTAAGCTCAAGAGCCGACCCATTTCTGGAGCCCTATATGGAAGCAGTTTTGCAAAAATGTTACGTCTGAATCACAAAAGAAAAAAAATTGGGTTTCATATCCCTTTAAATAATGATATCAGTTCAAGACGTGCATATAGTATTTTCATGTTATGTAAAAAAAAAAAAATTAAATACATTTTGTTTTCAATCTAACTACTTAATGTATGTATTGGGTACTTGTAAAGCGTGACTAATCACCCATAAGGGTCTCAAGGACCTCGCCAGGGATCAAACCTTCAACCCTTAGGTTGTTACATAGCTTAGCCACAGCGTCTTAGCATGCTGAGCTATCTGCCCAGCTATTTATTCTTTTATTGCAAATATATGTGAATATGTGAATGCTGTGATGATCAAATTAGAGATGTATACACATTTCATAGTTCAAAAGTGTAAAAACTAGGCAGTGATCCCTGTTTTTAAAATGTGAGCTGGGCACTGGGCACATGTGAAAAACCAAGATACAATTGTTGAATTAGATAAATAAGAATCGCCCAAAGCCTAAAGGTGTTTTCTGATGAATTTGGAATACTGTTGTAAGGAGTCATAAGTTGTTACAGTGCAAAAGTAAAAATATTAATAGAACACTGTGAAAAAACATTTGAACTATATATTATTGCTTAGCTACTACAGCTTTGTATATTGTTGTACATGTATGAAGCAAATGTCTGATCACATTATTGTTTGTCTGCATTTCAGCATATGCCTCTCACTGTCAAATCATTTCTTACCTATTGAATTATTCATGCACTAGGGGGCAACCTTGGATTACTACATTTTGTATTGCTTCTAGCAACAGACAATTTCAGGTTCAACAAACATCTCCACTGACCTATGACAGATGAATTATCTGCAAATAATATGGTTTTGTAAAGGAACCTGAACCTGACTTTAAAATCTGTTTCCTACTACCACCCTCATGCACACACACACCAACACTAATACTTTATAGTAACATTTAATTGAAACTTTTCTAAACAATCGTGATTTCTATGTTAAAGAGACAGTCAACACCATAGTTTTTGTTGTTTAAAAAGATAAATAATCCCTTTATTTCCTCAGTTTTACATAACCAACACAGTTATAATAATACACATTTTACCTCTGTACCTTGTTACCTTGTTTTTATGCCTCTCCAAACGGCCCCCTTATTTCAGTTCTTTTCACAGACTTGCATTTTAGCCAATCAGTGCTGACTCCTAGGTAACTTCATGTGCGTGAGCTCAATGTTATCTATATGACACACATGAACTAACGCCCTCTAGTGGTGAAAAACTGTCAAAATGAAATCAGATAGAGACGGCCTTCAAGGTCTAAGAAATTAGCATATGAGCCTACCTAGGTTTAACTTTCAACTAAGAATACCAAGAGAACAAAGCAAAATTGGTGATAAGTAAATTGGAAAGTTGTTTAAAATTACATGTCCTATTTGAATCATGAAAGTTTATTTTGGACTTGACTGTCCCTTTAACATTATCACTTTAACCTGGATTCATTGGGCATAAAGATATTTTTATGTCCTCTCCTCTTTCTATACTTCTGCTATTTCACTCTAATCACAAACACCTACCTTCCACCATGTATAAAAGTGCCCTCAGCAGGGAGATTAGATCCTGTAAAGCAAGTTTTGCTAACAGAATGACAGAGGCTCGCCTTTTCTACTGTAGTAACAAGTCGGGATTGACTCCTTCAAATAAAGCAAGTGCTGGAGGTAGTTTGGTCATCAAAAACAATTGCACTAAACAAGGAATTAATGCATCTAAAAAGTGTGTACATACTTTTGTGTAAATCAGTGTAGAAGTTTGCTAAGATTTGACAATACAATGGAGACCAGGTAAACATACACATTTTTTAAGGTATGTGTGTTCCTGGCCTCCTGTAGAATTAAAACAATATCAGTTGCAATTTTTTTTTAAACACTTAGGCCTAGATACAATGCTAAGTTGGACTGATTCAAGCCACAGAAATATAGCAAAGTGTTATTGCTTACGAGTCACAAAAGTGTAGATCCTCCTTAAAAAGACATAGTACTGTAAAATGTCCTCATTTGCAATGTGTTCCTAATGATCAATTGTACCTGCTTGAGTATTTTCAATTGTTTACAAATTGCTCCTTTACCTTTATTTTGTTCTTTGAAAACATTTTTTTGCCAGTTAACCACTCCAGCTATACTATTATTTTCACTATTGTAATATTAGCTGTAAATAAGAGGCAGCAGCAGAACTCAGCCTCCTTGTGTTAGATGGGGAAAAGAGAACTCAGCCTCCTTGTGGGAGATGGGGAAAAAGAGCCCAGCTCATTGAAAGGGTGTTGCTGCAGTTGATTTGAATACAATTAACAGGCCATTGCTACTCATCACAACTCTCCTCAAGCAATTGTTACCTAGCTGACAAATGCATTTGTTAGCAAGCCAGTTAAAGGGATATAATACTCAGCAGAGTAAGTTCTGTGTAAAAAGTTATACTCAGCTGCAGCCCAGCTGCAGGTAAAAAAAATAAAAAAATGAAGAAATGAACAGCAGCCAATCAGCATCAACAGTGCGGAGAACATGAACTCTTTTACTGTGATCTCATGAGATTTGACGTAACTCTTATGAAATTTAATTGTAAACTTCCTTACACTGAACAGGGAAATAACATGAGTGTGCACGAAAGCTCGCTCCTTCCGCTGTCCCGGGACAGACATACTGATTTGCTGCTTAGAAGTCCTTTACAATGGGATGTGGCTACTGAGAAACTTTTGAGGTAAAATATCTTTCTTTTTTACATAGAGATGTTCAGGTATTATTTTCTAGTCAGCTTTTTACAGCTATACTGCATCACTTTCAAGTGTTTAAACGTTTGGGTATTATGGCCCTTTAAGACAGCATGTGAGCTGTTCATTGTAATAACAGTTCTGCAACTCTTAGTTATAACCCTTAGTTATTACTGTAGGTATAAGTTCAAACATGGTGGCGCCCATTACTTTATAGAATCTAGAGTACTTTATAGAAACTAAACCTTTACACTTATGTCATCAATATTTAAAATACTAGAACGGTAATAATACCACTACATATTATTGTAAGGATAATATTTGCTTTGAATACATCATTATGTCTAGTATGTAATTACTGTTTAATATTCCTTTAACCCCTTAACCCAATGTGATGTATATATATGTAATGCGGTACAAAGCTCATAGTACCACATATGTACGTCGGTGCTGCAGGAAGCTCCAACAGATTCAACTGTAAAGTTACAGCCAAGAGCTAGAGTTCCTGAGCTTCAGGCATCTGCCTACAGGAAGGCAGATGCCTGATCGTTAAAGACAGTCACACTGTGTGTGTTACCGTCTCTAATAATTAGCTTCTTGTGCCAGTGGGAGGTGTGGGAGTAAAGGAGGGAGGTGGGTGGGCAGCGCAGAGGAGGAGGGAGTGGGATGGAGGTATGGGGGCCACTACACTACAGAATAAAAAATATATATATATAAAAAAATAATATATATATATTTATATGTTTCTATAGATACTGGCAGACAGCTGCCAGTAAAAAAGATGGCCACCATTAGTGAGAGGGAGAGGATTAGAGAGCTATTTGGGGGGGGGATCAGGAAGTTGGGAGGGTTGAGGAGGATCACTACACTGAAGATATATATAAAAATAATAATAAAATAAAAAACTAAACTGTCTACCAATACCTAAGATTGTGGGGACCAATGGGGGGGGGTGAGGGAGGAAAGAGAGCTGTTTTTTGGAGGGATCAGGGGACGGGAGGTGTCAGGTTGGAGGGTAATCACTACACTACAACTAAAAGTAACTGTACAGATACCTGGTTAACCCCTTCACTGCCAGGAATAAAAGAAGGGGTGGTGAGCAGCTGGAATTAGTGGCATTCTAGTTACCAAAAACCAATGGCAAACACATATATGTTTGCTGTTTCTGAACAAAGGGGATCCCAGAGAATCATTTGTGTCGTGATTGCATAAGTAGTATGTAAATAATTTCAGTGAAAAAGTTAACGTTTTCTTTTTTATATAATCGCATTTGCTGGTGAAATTGTGGCATGAAATATACATAGATTAATACCTTGGGTTGTCTGTGTATATATATATATATGTGTATATATATATATATATATATATATATATATATATATATATATATAAATATAAAAATATAGTTTTGACAGATGAATACAAAAAATGCTAAAAGTTCTCCGGTATTTTGGGCAAGTCCTCTGAAATTCTCTGTAGTGAAGGGTTAAATAATGTGTTTGATGTCCCTTTAATTAGATGGATTGCAGCAAAACCATGATAGGGTTGTTTTTTTCTGCCCTGGCAATTTTCCCTTGATTTTCAATTAAAAACAATTACACTGTGATAAGAGGACATTAGGTCTGCCCTCAACCTCATAATGACAGAAGGCTCCATTATTTTGTGTCGAAACTCTAGATGCCTCCAGAGTATTCCTGCAGAGAGGTGCTCACAACTGTTTTGTTATCCTATAGAGCATCTTTCCCTCCTATCATTGGAATTTGAAATCTATTCATTCCATGCAACTCCTTCAAGAATAATATTTGTAAAAACTCTCGGCTAGATTATGAGTTTTGCGTTATGAGGGGTGCGGTGCTAACTTGCACGTTATTGTCACCGCTCATTTCCCTACAGCGCTGGTATTACAGGTTTACAAAAATCCGGCGTTATCAGGCAAGAAGTGAGCGTAGAGCAAAATTGAGCTCCATACCCCACTCCATAGACATCAATGGGGAGATATGGCTGAAAAAAAGCCTAACACCTGCAAAAAAGCAGCGTAAAGCTCCGTAATGGAGCCCCATTGATTCCTATGGGGAAACAAAATTTATGTTTACACCTAACACCCTAACATGAAGTCTAAACACCCCTAATTGTACACTTATTAACCCCTAATCTGCCGCCCCCAACATTGCCGACACCCACATTATACTTATTAACCCCTAATCTGCCGCTCAGGACATCGCCACCACTATAATAAACATATTAACCCTTAAACCACCACACTCCTGCATCACAAACACTAGTTAAATATTATTAACCCCTAATCTGCCACCCCTAACATTGCTGCCACCTACCTACATTTATTAACCCCTAATCTGCCACCCCCAACGTCGCCGCCACTATACTAAAGTTATTAACCCCTAAACCTAAGTCTAACACTAACACCCCCTAACTTAAATATAATTAAAATAAATCTAAATATCATTAATAACTAAATAATTCCTATTTAAAACTAAATACTTACCTGGGGGTGGAGTCTAGCCACGCTAGGAGATGGCAGCTTGCTAGAATGGCTCCTGTCTGACACACCGACTAATACTTTTAATTTGATGGCATAACTACCTGAATCTCCTTTCCTTGCCACCCTACACCTTCCCTTTATACCTAGCAAGGTCCGGGCGGTTGCCGGCACGATTACACAGACCGGGCGAGTTGCGCTGTAGTTGCGGCCTAAGATCAGGGGGCCTGAAGCGCATCGCAGTGAGCCGAAACAACCGCGAAAGCCGCAAATCAAGAATACGACCGACCCCAGCTGGGGTTGAAGAAACAGCCTGCACTACTCAGATATCTATCGCGGGTGGATTGGAGGTGAGCGGGGATTGCCGCGAGTGCTGAAGCTGAGACGGATAAGACCCAGAAAGAGACTAGCTGCTGCCAGGGGGCTTTCCCACTGTTTGGGACTAACGATTTGCGGGTAATCCTCTACCTACCCGCTGGCGGCATAAAACATAAGCTGCCCTTGGAAACCTAGGAAACTTTATATATTAATACCGAGTTTAGAGTTTTTAGGCCCAGAGAACATTTGGCAATACTAACTGCGCCACTGCTCCCGGAAGGAGGGAAATCTTCACTACATAACGGCCTAGAAGTGAACAGGGCCCCTTCCCATCTCCTTTGGCATAACCAGCTTTATATAAAGATCTAAGAGAGATTGCTGAACCTGTGTCTACCCCGCTTCCCTCCCTTGCCCCCTAGCTATACTCAGCCTTTGAAGCCTATCATCCTATAGCTTTACCCTGCTGGGGACATAGGACTAAGTTTAAATACGCTCACACAGCAAGTTGCTTTATAAAATTACATCTATCTGCAGTGTGCTAAAGGGGACTCTCACTCTGGCCTCACTGGCTCGCCTAGTCTGGGGGCCTTTATTTTTTCTTTTTTACTGGTCTTCCCCTTTGAGTACATAAACACACACCAGTTAAAATAAAGTTTAGATCACGAGTGTACAGGGGATCCTTGCAAGAGGCAAGCTAAAGGGGACAAAACACTAGCCTCCAAGACCCTTAACCAATATCTTGTGCCCAAAGAACCAATCTTCCCAAATAGAGAAGTGCCTGTGGATTTATTGGCCTCAAGAACAGTATCAGGAAGCATGGAGGCAGCTGATCTAGGCTCTTTTATAACAAAAAAAGACATTACACATCTATCTTCCAAAGATGACATTAAAGTTGTACTTCATGAAATGAGGACTTTATTTGGAGATTTAAGAAAAGATTTAGGGGCTATGGAGAAAAGAGTTGTGACACTAGAAACAAATCAAAATGCTCTAACCTCAGAGGTTCAGGCTAATGTTGCTGTGGTCCAAGAGATTGATAACAGGGTTCACCTGCTCTCTGAAAAACTAGAAGACCTAGAGAATAGGACCCGCCGTAATAACCTCAGAATACGGGGGGGTTGCGGAGACCGTTTCCCCACAGACGATTGAGGGCTATCTGCAGGCCCTCTTTAGAGTAATCAAAGATAGCCCTTCGGGAGAAGACATCCAAATAGAAAGGGCCCACAGAGCTTTAAGACCCAGACCCCCTCCAAAAGCCCACAAGATATAATCGTCAAATTTCTCAAGTATAAAGATAAGGACGAACTCCTGTGATGCGCAAGAGCAAAACATACAATCATGCATGCAGGAGAGGAGATACAGCTTTTTTCTGACCTCTCTCCCACCACTCTTCAGAAGAGAAAGGAATTATCCAATGTCACCAATACCTTGAAATTGCACAAAGTGCAATATAGAGGGGGCTTCCCGGTCTCGCTGATAACCTCCTCCAATAATAAAACAGCTATCTACCGACCGGGGGCCGACCTTAATCTCTTTTACAAAGAACTTTCGATTCCAGCCTTCTCTGACAGGAGCGACCCCTTGAGTGTGGTCGGTGATACCCATGCCTCCTCCAATTAATTAAGAGACTCCTCCACTCCAGAATGATTTTCTACAGCCACCTCAAAGCAAGTTTTGCAGCCTGGGCCCTGTGAGAGGGGTAGCTTTGTTTTCCTTTTGAATTACCGCTGTCTACATGAATATGGATAGACTGGCAACTTGGATCTGCTCTCACCGTACTATCACTGGAAGACCTGGGCTGGACTTCCATAATCAGCAGGATGTAGGGGGGCGAAACTCATTTACTCATCCCACCTTCTCAAGGAGTATCCTTTATGGTTTTTCTGTCTTGGGCCTTTAACAATAAGAAGGCCTTTTTTTTGGACTCCAGACTCTATCAGACTGGGCTTCATTGATTAGTAAAATTATGCAGATTGTTTTGCTTGTCTTTTTCTCTCCTATTTAGGGTGCCCTCCACATTGGAGGGGTAAGAAAAGGTTTTAAACAGTTAAACTAGTTAAATGTTGTCTCTCTTAATGTTTGAGCTCTGTACTAGAATTGTTTTAAATGTTTATTGTTCATACAACAGTCTGTCCATTTCTCTGCACTAACGCCCACCTGTTATCTGATGTATAGTAAACGATATAATTTCTTTAAGTCAGCTATGGCCCAAGATTAGCAACATAGCCCCCTCACTCAGGTATATCCCCTTAAACCTCTACAATAAATACCTCACTCCCATGCCCAAATTACCGGTCTCAGGAGTCCCCTGGCAGAGGAGTCCTCCTTGGAGTACCCTTGGTCTGAACCGGGACTATATCATGGCCCAGGTATTAGAACTCATAGACAATCTTAAGATTGAGGGAAGTTATGAAGCACATGATAGGTATTCCCTGATGCCCTCCTTCCCCTTCCTTATCCCACCCCTCCCCTCTCCCCATTTTGCTTTCCCCCTCCCCGTTAGTTTTGCCATCATTAGAATAGCTTTGTTCTTAAGCGCTCTCCATAGTCAGTTGTAACGACACTACCCCAGTTTTGGTACCTTTTAAATAAGAAAAGGTAGCACACTCCTCTTTTGGAGTTTTGTCTTTCTGTCTCTTCTTCTTCTTTCTCTCCGACCTAGTAACCGGTACTCTAAAGGCACTTGCTTTTAGTGACTGACTCAGCGATCTTACCTAGTCTTCCTCTTATTACTTATCTACTTCTATTCCATTTTTCTCTCTTTATTCCCCCTTTTTTTTTTTTTTTTTTTTTTTTGTTGTTTTCTCTCTTTCTCTCCCTCCCCTTCCCACCATGCATCCCAGCAGATTCCGGGAACACGCCCTTAGGCTGACATCAATCAACATGAAGGGCCTTAATAGCCCGGGCAAGAGGTCGGTTGCACTCCGAGAGCTACACAAATTAAAAAACTGGAGACTGGACGACTGTCTTTTAAATGACTCGTTCATCCTAGGGGAAGTAGAGAAGGCCCTTGCTGAATATTTTACACTTAATGTGAATACAGCCTCTTCCAATACTTTGGAATGGGAAGCGCACAGGTCGGTGATTCGCGGTCTATTCATCAAACACAGCATTAGACTATCAAAACAAGCCAAACTATATCACACAAACCTGTTAGAAAAAATTAGCAGTCTAGAGGAAATACATAAACAAGACCCCTCCAATACCACCTGTACTCAGGAGTTGACGTCCAAAAGAGCAGAGCTTAAAGTATATCTTAGTAAACAGCACCAGCGTAATGCCCTACGCCTTAGACAATACTTTTATGAGGGAGGCAATAAACCGGACAGAGTCTTTGCGAGAACCCTTCGACGACGACAATTGGCCTCATATATTCAATTTTTGCACACTACAGAGGGTAAAATGGTCCACAGTAGTAAATTGATAGCTTCCACCTTTAGAGACTGTATAATATTAATAATTCTCCTCCCCATCAGTCTCAACTAGCGGAGGGCACACTCAAGTAGCAGACGGACAGTTTCTTCTCTGACCTTAATCTCCCCACTCTCACTGAGGATGAGAGACTGGATCTAGCATCCAATGTCACATTAGAAGAACTTCAGCAGGCTATAAAAGACTCCCCAGCAGGCAAATGCCCAGGGCCAGATGGATTTACATCTAGATACTTTAAGACATTCAGTTCAATTCTGTCCCCCCATCTACTACAATTATTTAACAACCTACAAAATAACCCTACCCTCTCTAGGTCTCTCCTCGAGGCCCACATAACCGTTATTCCAAAGACTGGCAAAGTGGCAACTCGCCCTGAAAATTTTAGACCCATCTCCCTTATAAATTTGGATATGAAACTGCTGGCTAAGGTTCTGGCCAATAGATTAAACAAATATTTACCTAAATTGATTGCTACAGACCAGGTTTGCTTTGTCCCGGGAAGAGAAGCCCGGGATAACACCATAAAGGTTCTACACCTAATCAATCACACAAAGGTGACACACACCCCCCTGGTCCTCCTGGCGACCGATGCGGAGAAGGCCTTCGACCATGTTCGGTGGTCTTTTCTGCAGAGGTCTATGGCGGAGATGGGCATCCCTGAGCCCTTTCTCAATATGGCAATGGCTTTGTACTCATGTCCTAATGCTAGAATTGGAGTTAACGGCGTTCTCTCAGACGCGTTTGACATAAAAAATGGCGCCAGGCAGGGCTGTCCCCTATCCCCCCTTCTTTTTGCTATATCTATGGAGGTGTTGGCTCAAAAGATTAGAAATAATGTGGAGATTAGGGGGGTGGTGATAGGTGAGTCGGAACATAAACAGGCTCTCTACGCAGACGATGCGTTGTTCACACTGACCGAGGCTGAGACATCTAAGATTTCTAACTTCCAGTTAAACTTTTCCAAATCTGAATTTCTTAACATAAATACAAACCTGAGTTACATAAACCAGATGAGTATTAGGTATAGCATCCCCATAGCACGTAACAAACTAAAATACTTAGGAATTTTTCTCTCCCCAAACGTGGTTGGGAAGAATTGGGGTGCTTAAAATGAATATCCTACCTCGCATACTTTATCTGTTTCAGACTCTCCCGGTCTCGCTCCCCGAGGGTTATATTCCACAGCTACAAAAAATCTTTGATCAATATATTTGGGATGGAGCTAGACCCAGAATCCCTAAGAAAACTATGTACCTCCCCAGAGACGAGGGGGGCTTGGGGGTGCCCTGCCTGGAGAGATACAAACTAGCTATCTCTCTTCAACATGTAGTGGAGTGGGCCCATAATTCCAATGATAAAGCATGGATTAACATTGTTAGGCAAATATTTAAGGTAAATAACATGGCCACGCTGGGTTGGATGGCCCATTAAAAAAGACCCAAGTTAATTAATAATTATCACGTCACGGCAGGTATACTGGCAGACTGGGACAAAATCATAGCCACGACTACACACATCTCCTCTCTAAACGCCCCACTTACCCCTATCATAGAGCACGTTGATCTTCCATTTTACCGACTGGGTTTATCCAGGTTACAGCCATATAGCCTTCACACAGGGACGATGTCCTTCGTCACTGTGGAAGGGAGGCTTCGAACACACTCTGACTTGGCCGAAGTCCATGGAGGGATTTTCTCCTCATGGCTTCACTACCATCAATTGATGCATTTTATCTCCCATCACAAACACAAAGGGGATTTTGGTAGAAAATGAACGCCTTTTGAGGATCTCTGCATTTCGCAGACGAACCCGACCCACTTGATATCGAAACTCTACAAAATTCTTAATAAACCTGACTCACAATCCCTCCCTTCCTTCACGTATTCGTGGAAGAAAGAACTAAACTGTAATATTGAGGATGAATCCTGGCATCATGCATTCCGCATGACCAAAAGATCATCTGTTTCAGCAGTGATCCAAGAAATTCACATAAAGCTCTTGTGTAGATGGTACCTGACCCCGTCTCGGCTGCAAAAAATATACCCCTCGATTAATAACACCTGCTGGAGAGGCTGTGGCGGAGAGGGCACTCTCCTCCACATTTGGTGGGCTTGCCCACAACTTGGCGAGTTCTGGAGAGATATACTGGTAGAAATGTCAGAAATATTGGGTACACGAGTTCCCTATGATCCAAACATCTTACTGTTTCTATCACTTCCCAAATTGTCTGGTATGGGCAAACTCCCGCTGCTGCTAATCATGCTAACAGCGGCTAAGAAGCTCATCCCGAAGCTCTGGAAAACCCAGACTACTCCTACCTCTGATGATTGGAGAGTGATTGTCGCTGACCTTCTTTCCTTAGAGAGATACCATTATCTAAAAATACACAACCTAGAGGTTCATGAGATGATGTTGGCACTGTGGAGCAGACAGATTTAATCTGGGCTCTGAGAAAGTTTGCTGTCCACGAGATGCTGATGTTGTGGTCCCCCTCCCCCCCCCTTCCCTCCCCCCCTTTTTTTTTTTCTCTTCCCTCTCTCCCTCTCCTCTCTCCCTCTAATTCCTTCTGTCTTTCCTCTCTTTTTTGAATTTCTCTGCCTAAATCTGGTTGAGACATGTTCCTTTCAGTCTCAACCATTGAATTAATGGTTCGTATTTAAGCTTGTTAAATTTTATTGGAAAATATTATGCTATATGAGAGATTTCGATATAACTTATTATTTCGATGGCAGGTTTATACCTCCTCCATTAAATGAGATCTCTGTTGTAACGGACAACTTTACTTGCATAGCTAAAAGCGGGACGACGCTTTGCTCAAAAGACTTGAATATCATTTCTATTGTTTTGTTCCCTGTTTAATACAATCTGATTTGTACACACTTGTTGTCTTTCTGAATACCATAATAAAAAAATTAAAAAACAAAAAACAAAAAAAAACTAAATACCTATAAAATAAACCCTAAGCTAGCTACAATATAACATAGTTAAATTGTATCTAGCTTAGGTTTTATTTTTATTTTACAACTAAGTTTGTATTTATTTTAACTAGGTAGAATATTTACTAAATAGTTATTAACTATTTACTAGCTACCTAGCTAAAATAAAAACAAATTTACCTGTAAGATAAAACCTTACCTGCCTTACAATAAAGCCTTACCTTACACTACAATTAAATAAATTACATAAATTAAATACAATTACCTAAATTACAAAAAAACCCCACTAAATTACAAAAAATAAAAAAAGAAATGATCAGATATTTAAACTAATTACACCTAATCTAATAGCCCTATCAAAATAAAAAAGCCCCTCCAAAATAAAAAAAACCTAGCCTAAACTACCAATAGCCCTTAAAAGGGCCTTTTGCGGGGCATTGCCCCAAAGAAATCAGCTCTTTTACCTGTAAAAAAAATACAAACACCCTCCAACAGTAAAACCCACCACCCACACAACCAACCCCCCAAATAAAATCCTAACTAAAAAACCTAAGCTCCCCATTGCCCTGAAAAGGGCATTGGATGGGCATTGCCCTTAAAATGGCATTTAGCTCGTTTTCAAGTGCCCAAACCCTAATCTAAAATAAAACCCACCTAATAAACCCTTAAAAAAAAACTAACACTAACCCCCGAAGATCCACTTACAGTTTTGAAGACTGGACATCCATCCTCAACGAAGCCGGGAGAAGTCTTCATCCAAGCAGGCAAGAAGTCCTCAACGAAGCCGGGAGAAGTCTTCATCCAAGCCGGCAGAAGTGGTCCTCCAGACGGAAAGAAGTCTTCATCCAGACGGCATCTTTTATCTTCATCCATCCGGCGCGGAGAGGCTCCATCTTCAAGACATCTGGCACGGAGCATCCTCTTCAATCAAAGTCTTCTTGCATCCAGCGCGGAGAGCCTCCATCTTCAAGACATCCGGCGCGGAGCATCCTCTTCAATCGAAGTCTTCTTGCAAATGAAGGTTCCTTTAAATGACATCATCCAAGATGGCGTCCCTTGGATTCCGATTGGCTGATAGAATTCTATCAGCCAATCGGAATTCAAGGGATGCCATCTTGGATGACGTAATTTAAAGGAACCTTCATTCTGCAAGAAGACTTCCAATGAAGAGGATGCTCCACGCCGGATGTCTTGAAGATGGAGCCTCTCTGCGCCGGATGGATGAAGATAGAATATGCCGTCTGGATGAAGACTTCTGCCCGTCTGGAGGACCACTTCTGCCGGCTTGGATGAAGACTTCCCCTGGCTTCGTTGAGGACTTCTTGCTGCTTGGATGAAGACTTCTCCTGGCTTCGTTGAGGATGGATGTCCGGTCTTCAAAACTGTAAGTGGATCTTCGGGGGTTAGTGTTAGGTTTTTTTTAAGGGTTTATTGGGTGGGTTTTATTTTTAGATTAGGGTTTGGGCACTTGAAAAAGAGCTAAATGCCCTTTTAAGGGCAATGCCCATTCAAATACCCTTTTTTCAGGGCAATGGGGAGCTTAGGTTTTTTTAGTTAGGATTTTATTTGGGGGGTTGGTTGTGTGGGTCGTGGGTTTTACTGTTGGGGAGTGTTTGTATTTTTTTACAGGTAAAAGAGCTGATTTCTTTGGGGTAATGCCCCACAAAAGGCCCATTTAAGGGCTATTGGTAGTTTAGTTTAGGATAGGGTTTTTTTTTTATTTTGGGGGGGCTATTAGATTAGGTGTAATTAGTTTAAATATCTAATAATTACTTTTTTTATTTTGTGTAATTTAGTGGGGTTTGTAATTTAGGTAATTGTATTTAATTTATGTAATTTATTTAATTGTAGTGTAAGGTTAGGTTTTATTGTAAGGCGGGTTAGGTTTTATTTTACAGGTAACTTTGTATTTATTTTAGCTAGGTAGTTAGTAAATAGTTAATAACTATTTAGTAACTATTCTACCTAGTTAAAATAAATACAAACTTAGCTGTAAAATAAAAATAAAACCTAAGCTAGCTACAATGTAACTATTAGTCTGGATATGGAAGTCCCATTGAAAAAAGACTTTACGCAAATTGCGTAAGTTAATTTGTGTTACGGCCAAAAAAGTGTGCAGTACATTATTATTATTATTATTATTATTATTATTATTAATAGGAGTAAATTAGAAAGTCGCTAAAAATTGTTTGCTCTATCTGAGTCATGAAATAAAAAAATTGTGTTTCATATCCCTTTAAGCAGGGAGTAAACAACCATATTAGCAACATTTAAGTCTAAATAGTATTTATTAAAGGGATACAAAAGTGCAAAAACTAAAACACACATTCCTATGTGTTATATGCAAGCAACAGTGCATTAATAAAATACTCTAAAGATGTGTCAGCTCCAGTGCAGCAATGCATTACTGGATCTAGCAGGCACATCTGGTAAGCCAATGACAAACGTATACCAAGAAAACAAAGTACATTTTAATAATGTCTCTTAAAATTACATGTTCTGATTCATGAAAGTTACATTTTGATGTTAGTTTCCCTTAATATTTTTAGACCATAAGAAAGATTTCATCATAGCTAAATTGTATGTTACATTTTTTTTTTTTGAGTTTGAAGAACAGGTTTCTGACAGGTGGCAGATTTTAATCTTGTCACTAATCCCATCTGAAAACTAATTAGCCTCCATTCCAAACCATTAGCATTTCCATGGAAAGTTCTCTGTGTGGCTTTTTGGGGGATTTCAAATTCAAAGGCATTTCAATCCATTAGAACATCATTAGAGTCCAGTTACTCTGTTCTATTCTTAGTCACTATGCACCTTGTTGGTGTCCGGCTCAGCAGAATATGTTTAATCCCTGCAGAGAGGTTCAAACACATAGTTAAAGTCAGCCCAGAGCACAAATGCACTAATGGGAGCTAGCTGAACACATCTGGGGAGCCAATGACAAATTGCACATGTGGGTAGCCACCAATTATCACAGCTAGCTCTGAGTAGTGCATTGCTGCTCCTGAGTTTACCTAGGTTTGCTTTTCAACAGAGGATACCAGAAGAACAAAGTACATTTTATAATACATGTAAACGTTTCTTAAGATTGCATATTCTGTCTGAATGATGAAAGTTTTATTATAGCTCTCATGTCCCTTTAAATACAGACATCAGGGCGGAGCCTAGCAGCGCACAGCAATGGTTGTGTGAGACCGGAGCTCCGGAGTATGATACACTAAAAAGGTGGTTAATGCCCTAAGGTGGAATGACAAAAGGCAAGCAAAGTACAGAGTAAGCGACAGAGAAATGTCCTGGATGTTTTTTTGAAAGCTCCGGTTATCGCAACTTCGTGCAGCAACTTCAGAACCTGAAAGGAGTTGGAAGCAAATGCAGCGGGCGCCATCTTGGTTGCGCCATGCAGTTTCGGAGAGGAGTACAAATGGACTTGTTGCTGGTGTACGCTGAAGGGTGAGCATTATTGAAGCAAAGGTGGCAGAATTGACATTGTATGGCACTGGTGAGGGTTACTCAGTTGTGGGGTAATGGAGGAATAACAGAGAGCTATAATGGCTGCGATGCCAAACAAGCAAGACGCGCTAGATTTCTAAACGCACATGGCTGCTACGGAGGTGAATATACAATATAGGTCTTGCCCTAATATGTTGAATGTATGAACGGCTGATACCTCAAGCGGTAACTATACTGAATGTGGCTACTTTGAGCGAACCCCTAAAGGACTATGTACTTACCATAAAAGATACCTCTTGCAAAGCTGATAACACTGTGAACCCACAGAACTCTAGAAGCACACATTAAGCTTTAGCCTCACATGCCCTATGAGCACTCGCCCCATCTCCTACCCAACAAAGGCGATACTCACACTGAAGATTGCTGAGATACACCACGAAGCACTTTCCACACACTACTGCTGCTCATAGGATTGTACAGAGACCAGGATAGACAATAGCCACTATTAAACTTAAAATGTCTTCCAGAAGAGCTCAGAAACCTGAGAAAAGTAGTAAAATAACCTCCATGGATACATTCCTGAGATCCAATATACCTAGCAAACAAATAGAAACTACAAGTATGGAGACAGAGGGGGACTCTGATTTGGAATCTGAGCACTGTAAATCTCTGGATGCTCAGACGCCCGCAACTAAGGCTGATTTAACCCTATTAGTCTCTAAACAAGACATTGCAACGAATTTTGAGAAACTGTGGGACAAAATTGATGGTCTCCACGCCACAGTAACCAGCAGCTTATCAGAAATTAAAAACGATATACTAGAAATTGGAAATAGGGTAGACGCCTTGGAGAATGACAGAGGAGATTTAGAGGAGAATGTCTGTGTTATGTCACAAACGGTCGCCTTCCAGCAACAACAAATAGCTGATCTTCAGGACAAGATGGAAGATGTAGAAAATCGCAACAGAAGATCGAATCTGCGCATAAAGGGCGTACCAGAATCCATCAATACACCAGACCTTCTCCCCTATCTACAGGGTCTTTTCAAGGCTATCACAATGGCTACAGATGACACGGACTATCAAATTGAGAGAGCCCACAGAGCGCTCCGGGCCAGGCCACAAAAAGATATGCCACCAAGAGATGTGATCATCAAATTTCTCAAATTTACTGATAAGGAAAAAATCTTAAACGCATCTCGCAAAAATCCTACGTTCAAATACCAAGGGAATGTTGTACAGTTTTTCCAGGACCTGTGTGTGAGAACACTTCAACGACGGGGGAGATTAAGGCCATTAACATCACTGCTTAGAAAACATCAAATTCCCTACCGCTGGGGCTTTCCTTTTGCCCTTAATATACTTAAAGACGGCAAGGTGACCACGATTAGGACTACCCAAGAGATACCGGAGGTTTGCAGAAGCTTTGGTATAGAAACACCGGACATACCATTTGATCCTGACCCTGAGGAGAACACAGGGACACAAGCACTAAAGCAAACAAACAAGAAATCCACTTGGACAAAAGTAAATAACAAGAGATTTAAACCCTGATCTCACCCTTGAACTATGCTTACCTCAAGATATAACGAATGTGAGAGACTGGTAAGATTCCCTCCTAGACATTGTCTCGGCAGTGTCGTGGAGGCTACATGTGACATTGATATATTATGATGGCCAAGGGTTTGAGACTGTTAGCATAAAGGTTATAAGTATGGGCTAAATCTTTTCTGATATATCATACCACCTATAGAGAATTGAGATAATGTTATGAGAAACCTTGTATCATCTCCTATAAATTATGTTAATGCTTAATATATACTTCATGTTATGTATTTTATGTTGTTTTTTCTGTTCCGTTCTACAGGGAAAACCAAAGTTATTTATGCTCTTTAAATGTTTTGAACTATGCCAGTTTCGCTTCATACAAGGTAATAGCCACACCCAGAGTTTCACTAGAGTTGGAAATCAGGAGCTTGTTGTTGGGGTCTTACAGGATGGTAAGAATTATGATACACTAAAGCAATCAGGTAGAGAGGGAGAGCTTATGAATCAGGACTGGTTGTATGATTGGGGTGATACATTATCATGACTACATCACGAGACTTCCCTGGAGTTAATCTGATAACTCATAATGTGAGAGGCCTCAACTCAGATATAAAGAGGAAGACTGCACTGACACAATACAAGAGGCTTAAAGCCGATATTTTGTTTTTACAGGAGACACACTTTTTGAATACACAGATTCCTAGGTACTGGTCCAAAGAATATACACAACACTTCCATGCTACTTCTGATACTAAGACTAAAGGGGTATCTATTTTGATTCACTCATCTTTAAACTTTGAGCACAGGGAAACAATGAAAGACAAAGAAGGTCGATATATTTTAGTAAGGGGCAACATACAGGGTACAGAAATAATCCTATGTAATATTTATGCCCCAAATGAGCAGCAGGAACCATTTTTTAGACACATCTCCGATTTATTGACCAACTGGTCTAGATCGAGAATAGTATTAGCAGGGGATTTCAATATAGATCTGGCAGCGCTGAGGAAGTCCACGATAGAAAATATATCAAAGAAAAAATCAAGACAAAAAGTAATAGCTGCAAAAATTGACGACTTACTTTCACCGCATGGGCTACAAGATAGCTGGGTCACACTATACGGGGACACAACAGACACTACATACTACTCCTCAGCACACAAATGCTACACAAAAATTGACTATATCTTTACTAGCCAAATAATGCAGCCTACACTACGCAAGGCTAATATACATACATGTGTCTGGTCGGACCATTCCATCACACAACTATTTTTCGGTTCCATTATTGACCCAGGTAGGACTAGGACATGGACGTTTGACCCGACCTGTCTAAAATATCCCAACACTAAAGACAAACTTCTAAAAGCAATGAGTGACTACTGGAGAATCAATACTGATTCTACGGTGAACCCGATCTCGGTTTGGGCAGCGCACAAATCGGTGTTTCGAGGTCTGTTAATCAAAGAGAAAGCCATTCACAAGAAAGAGACCGACAATAGATACTTGGGGTTACAACGGGATATTGACTCTTTAGAAAAGGAACACAAACGGACCAACTCACGACTCATTTTACAGACCCTACAACGGAAAAAAACAGATTTGCATGCTCTATTGAATAATAACTCTATTAGGGCAGCCCAAAGGCTTAAAGCCAACTATTTCATATACGCGAATAAGCCTGACAGGTATTTAGCCAAAAAAATTAGAGATGAATATCAATCAGTATCTATTCCGAGAATTCAGACAGGAACAGGAAGTATTACATCTCACCCACAAGAAATTGTGGACACGTTTGCAGAATACTATAGAAACCTGTATGATGGGGAAAAGGTCCAACATAACGCACAAACACAAAATATGCTTAAGGAGTTCTTGGACTTGGCTAACCTTCCACACTTGACCACAGAAGACCAAGACAAATTAAATACAAAAATCACACAAGCTGAAGTGGTGGCAGCTATAAAAGAGCTCAAACCAGGCAAGGCCCCGGGTCCTGATGGATTCCCAGGGGAATATTATAGACTCTTCAGACAGACCCTGGTTCCACATATAGTTAAATTTGCCAACCATATTCTAGAAGGCCAACCCGTATCTGCTGACCTCTTACAAGCCAAAATTATTGTAATACCAAAAAAGGGTAGAAACGCAGCACTTTGTTCAAGCTACAGACCCATATCTCTAATAAACCAAGATATGAAAATTGTCACTAAAATCCTGGCTAACCGCTTAAAACATATCCTACCCTCTATTGTGCACCCGGACCAGGTAGGGTTCATAAAAAACAGAGAGGCTCCAGACAATATTAGACGAATGATTACGGTTATGGATTATTTGTACCATGAGCGAACGCCTTCTCTGGTCCTGTCCTTGGATGCGGAGAAGGCGTTCGATAGGGTGGACTGGGCGTACATGGATACAGTTTTGACAGGGATGGGGTTCACTGGGTCATTTATGACAGCACTGAGAGGTTTATACTCCACACCCACAGCATATATCAGAGCTATAGGACACCAGTCCAATACTTTTAACATTCTTAATGGCACCAGGCAGGGCTGCCCCCTGTCGCCCCTTCTCTTTGCGATATGTATCGAGCCACTAGCTGCAAACATAAGAAATTCCCCAGACATCTCAGGCATGCAAATACAACAATTTCAACATAAGATCACTCTGTTCGCAGATGATGTGTTATTAACAGTTACCAAGCCACTCATTTCGCTTCCCAACATTTATAAAACTTTACAACAGTTCTCCTCCATTTCAGGATATAAAATAAACTTAGACAAATGTGAGGCGCTCTCAATAGGTCTACCAAAACACACTATCAAACTCATAGAAACAAACTTTGACTTCAAATGGGTGAAAGATGACATAAAGTATTTGGGGATCAGATTGACAGCACAATCTAACCAATTATATAGAGCTAATTATATTCCTATGTTTAAATCAATTAGATCTGATCTGCAGAAGTGGAAGAAGCATAACTTTTCATGGTATGGGAGACTCTCGTCAATTAAGATGAACATTCTCCCAAGAATCCTATACTTATTTCGCTCCCTGCCTATAAAGATAGATAAATCTGACTTGAAGACCCTCCAGACAGACTTACATAAATTCCTTAGGGGATCTAGACACGCGAGGATATCTCGGGATACTCTCACCAGACACCGCCAATTAGGAGGGGTGGGACTTCCTAACTTGATGGATTATTACACAGCAGCTAGACTAGCCCAAAATTCTCTCTTGGGGAGGAAACAGGAGGATGTTGTATGGCCCCAGTTGGAGGCCCTCATTGGGGGTTATGACGGCCCAGATGATATATTATGGGGTAAAGAACCTAGAGGGAGACCCGGAAGCTTCCAAAACCCGATCACTAAAATAGCTATCAGGCAGCTAGCAGCAACCAATAGGAATGGAACACTATTGCCAACTAACTCTTTCATAAGACCATTAAAGTGTATAATCTCAGGAGAATTGCATAAACTGATAGACAAGTGGGCACACAAGGACCTTTACCGTATAGCAGACTTTTTAATCAATGGGAAGATTTTGACTTACAACCAATTACAGGACAAACTTAGACCTCTGCCTCTGCAGTGGTTTGTATATCTACAGATAGCCTCAGCTATCACGCTATATAACAGGATGGACAGGGAGGCCAAGGCCAAAAATATTTTTGAGAAACTGTGCAGTGCAGTAAACAGACAGAAAAGTGCGGTTTCCCACTTATATTTATTCATACAGGAAACACACATAATTTCAAAGCCACAGACTGCCCTACATTGGGAAGCGGACTTAGATGTAACATATGACCTAAAGACTTGGAACCAGATTTTTCTAAACTCCAGTAGGGGCTTGTTAGGAGCTGATTTGAGGGAGAACAACATCAAGACAACATTTCGTTGGTATTTAACCCCTTTAAAGACAGCACACATGGTGAGGGGAGGTTCCAGGCAATGCTATAGAGGGTGCACACAGCTAGGTACATATTTTCATATGTGGTGGGAGTGCCCGGGGGTACGAAAAGTATGGCACGACCTTTCTAAGATTATAACCACTATATTGGAGGAACAGGTTACATTGACGCCAATGCAGGCCTTGCTGAATGGTGAGGATCCAAGATTCAATGCACCTATAAATAAATTCATTAGAATTGTGTGTACAGTGACTCGTATATCGATAGCAAAATACTGGAAGGTGGGAATCCCGGAGAGAATGGAAGTGCTAGGGAGAATTAGAAGTATGTTTAGCTTATGCGAGACTGCAGCATACATACAAGACGAGGTGGAATCTTTCAATAGAGTCTGGTTTTATTGGATCCTTAATGAAAAACACATATAGGATAAGCTACCAAGCAAGGGAGAAAGAAACAGTAGATTAAGAGCAGCGGTAGATACTGCAAATTAGAGTACTCAGTGGGCTCTGTGGATGTTTAAGATGTGGAGATTTCGTAAGAACTGTTTATTGATAATACAACAAATTAAAGGATGAAGCGAGCTGGCATTATGGTTATATAGGGTATTTAGGTTTATTGTTAAACATTGTTAGACCTTTAAAAATTGTAACAATTGGACTCATGTTTCTACTGGAGCTTCAACTCGTAATACACAGTGAAGACTGGCTAAAGAAAATGTTGATTTGTAAAATGCAGTACAATGATGAGAAATGTGTAATAGAGGCTTTACAGTTGTGATTTATTTATGGTATCTGCTATTGATCTAGAATGTGTATTGTACCAATTGTTCAATAAAAAATATTTCAATCTAAATACAGACATCAGAATGTTTATGATAGCAATGAAGTGTTTTTGATGTTTAACAATGTTAATTATAAAATTAAGTACAATTTGTAATTGCATGTATAAAATAAACAGACATGTTTGGCTAATTACAACATTTAAACATTAGGCAGTCATCATCAATATTGCTTCTATGCAGGTCTGAGAAAATCCTACAAAACACCTGTTCCTCATAGGTTTTGCTGTAATATTGTTTACATATTTAAGCAGTGTTACTGTTTGAATGCACTGAAATAGTTTTTTTCTAATGGATTGTTATGGGGGACTTTATTGAAGCCAATAGAAACATGCTGGGGAGGAGTTTTCTGTACCCTTTCAGCATTCTATGGCAGCCAAGAGGTTAAATGCAAGGAGGCAGAAGGGAAGTTATGTATTGATCTCTTGTGTTAAATAAGTTGTTGCTGCTGGGGCTCTTAAGGGTGAGCGAATGACACGTGCCCTACACAGAAAGCAACCTGAGCTTCACTGGCCCATCTGGTGGAGGAACCATTCACCCACCAGCTGGTCTGAAAAGTGTTTATTTAACTTATCAGACAGACTGCAGGATAAAAGAGCAAAGTGCATGGATATTAATGTTATATAATAATTCAGGGATCCTGCAATGCATAAAATATGTTTTGTAGCGACTGAAGTCCCATCAGCCCCTGTAACATCCAGTAGGATGTGGGTGAAAGAACACTTACAAAGGCTGTAGGTCTTGCAGAGAGCGCAGGGGTTGTGCAG
This sequence comes from Bombina bombina, assembly GCF_027579735.1. Classification (NCBI taxonomy): domain Eukaryota; kingdom Metazoa; phylum Chordata; class Amphibia; order Anura; family Bombinatoridae; genus Bombina; species Bombina bombina. Next base: position 260,022 of record NW_026510826.1, on the reverse strand, counting down.
GGAGAAAATTCAGTGTGATGCTTCCAGCTTTGCTGTCTTCCCTGCACTCTATGCCTGTCACAGCACAAGCATGATAGCTTGGGGCCGGGTGCTGGTGCCCTACTCGCCCTGCCAAAAGGGCAAAGCACTAAGCATTAATGCAACAAAACTCTCATGTCATACAGTACTAAATTGTACTGAGTTTGTCTCTCCTTCACATACAGAAGAGGTACAGCAATATTTACCTTTCTATAATCTAGTGAGGGATCTCACCGAACTACAGAATCATTTTACATAATCTCATCTGAATAAAGAACTTTAGAGAATTTGAGCTTTTTCTGGAGATTCAAAGCTGGCAGTGATCTTTTCTCAATGCACTCTGTTTATGCTGGTCCCTGCACTGATAGTGTGAATCTAACCTGTTGCAGGCAGACTATATATATATATATGGTGGGGGGATTTATCCACCAATCAGCAAGAACAACACAGAGTGTTCACTAAAAATGGGCCGGCATCTAAACTTACATTCTTGCATTTCAAATAAAGATACTAAGAGAATGAAGACAATTTGATAATAGGAGTAAATTAGAAAGTTGCTTAAAATTGCATGCTCTATCTGAATCACGAAAGAAACAATTTGGGTTCAGTGTCCCTTTAATATGATTTTCAACTATGTATGTACTGTAAATATTTCACATTCCAATGTTCTTCACATAGAGGAATATGTTCTAAGTATTTTAAAATAGATATTCCTATATATATATATATATATATATATATATATATATATATATAAAACCATCAATATATATATATATATATATATATATATATATTTTATATATATATTATGAATAAATAGAACATATTCTGGTATGTGAAGAACATTGGAATGTGAAATAGATATATTTTCTCTGTTGAGCAAAGTATTTTCATATCTAATCAAAAAAGCCTTCTCCGCTAGGAGAATTGGATTTCTAATTAAGCATAATTAATAGGGGTGGAGTTACATGAGGGTATATAAGGGCCCTCTGAGCTGTGATTAAAACAATGGTCACTGAGGAAGTAACATATATGAAGCATACGAAACATGTTTGACCTGCCTTGACCACATACGTGTGTGAAATGTGTATTCAGCCGTGATTAATGGATTAATGGAGCAACAATAAAGTTTCTTTTTGCTTTTCACTTTGGAGAGTCCCTGGAGTTATTGTCTTTGGACATTGAGGACATTGTGAATCCTATTTGGGCATACAATTTGGCGACTTACCTTTGAATCCGGAGACCGGGTGCAGTATTCCTGTTGTTGTCTTGTCTGTATGTGGAGGCGTTGGATGAAGCGCCGTTGGATTCAGCACCGGTTGATGACGTCATTCGTTTGGTCGGCAGCACAGAGTCAGCGTGAGTCAGCGTGAAGGTGGCTGAGCGTAGTGGCGGTTTTCTGTTTAGCTCTGGTGTGGTGAGTTTTGGTCCTGAGCACTGCCCTTTGTTGTATCGAAAGGAGAATCCATCATTTTGGGGTAAGCTGCACGGTCCTATTCACCTGTACACCTTTGATAGTTTGTCTATCGAACTTTGAATGTTTCCACTGCTCATGCCTTGTGAGTCGCTGTGAATATTGGTGTGACTCTGCATCAGAGACTGCTTTCTGCCTTATCCTATCTGTCTGCCTAATACACTCACGTTCACTAAAGCAACTGTATTATTTCTTGCCTACATGATTTAAGATTAATCGGCTGAACTTGTTTCACATTGTTTTTTCATGGCTACCACAAGTTTTATTTTTAAACCGGACACAGAGGACAGTAGTGACTGTGAGGACTTATTTAACAATGATGATATTGAAAAGGAAGAAAATACTAACATTGATAGTTTATTTTTCAAAATGGACAAATTGTTGAAGGAAGACTCAAGACTGGATTTGGACATTAAGTCATTTAATATATATAAAAAAGCACAACGCATCCCTAGGGGATTGCGAATTAGGAAATTCCCTTCATTTCATGTAACTGATGCAAACTTTATTTTGAAATGGAATAATGCATTGACACAATGTTCCTTGGCATTAATTGATCTCTTGATTGAGTATAAAAAACAGTTACGTTTACAACTTAACACTGATAAACAGAAATTGCAAGAATTCATTCGCCCATTATCAGAGGGGCCTGAGTTTAAGTTATATGACGAGAAAATACAGAAAGTCATTGAAGACTTTAAAAATAATCTTTGGCAATTTAAGAAACAAAAAAATACTCAGGGATAAGTTAGATTATGAGAATGATAAAGTGTATAATTTTTCTGAGAATAGAAGGAGAAATAGATTATTCAAGAAAAGGGGATCACAAATGTCCAAAAAGGTCACTTTTGCTGATAATGACACCGAATATGACTATGATACATCTGATTTTGAAAGTTCAGAGGAACAGGTCCCTAAAGTAATGACATCAAGTGTTTATGTACTAGACAACCCCACAGATAAATCTAAAATCGACACTAGCACACAGTCAAAAAACGGGAAGGGCCCCCTGAAACAAAAAGTAAGAAAATACGTAGAGGGGGGCGCAGATTTAATAGAACAAAATTCACAGAGTACAGAAATTCCAGTCCAAACCAAGACACACAGATATCCTCAGAGGAGGAGGGGTGGACAGGCCAGGAAGTACATTTAGTACCCACAGTGAATGATGATATCAAAACTGTTATAAATCTTTCTAAGCATGTACTGACTAAACATCAAGAGCAAGTCCTCTCACTGGGCCTGAATTTTGTACCTTCTGTACATTTTGATCTGTTTGATACAATTATTGATCTAAACAGATTTGTAAGGACTTTAGTCCTCAAAAAATTTTTTTCAGGTTCCAGTGATTTGGACATTGAGCCACCAGCTGTTTCTGCGAGTAAAGATCATGTGACTGTCACAGATTTTAGTGACAAATGCGCTGAACTTGATTTATTATCTCTGGCCAGGGATAATGTTCAGGAAAAGGATATGGATGAAGTCACCAGGGTTGACACTGGCATGCTGAAACCTAAATCCGATTTTTACCCTACAAGCACTAGATCTAGTGCCATTGATATTGTTCAAAAAACGGTAGAACTCAAACTTAAAGATTTACATGCCACTGTCAACTTTGATTCTCACAAAGGTGATAATCTGAGTAGATGTGAGTACCAAGCCTTACAGTCCCTTCAGAAAATGGAGGATATAGTGATCTGTGGATCAGACAAGGGAGGGAAAGTTGTTGTCTTGAACAAAAAGGATTATTTATTTGAAGCCTATAGACAACTCTCAGATACAGAGGTCTATACAAAATTACCTTATAATCCTACTTTCCAATATCAGAGAGATCTGAATGAGATTATTGACTGGGCAGTCTATACAGGTGTTATAACACAAAAAAATGCAGAATTTTTGACAGTTAAACATCCTAGAGCAGCAATTTTTCATTATCTGCCAAAGATTCATAAAGATCTTCATAACCCGCCAGGACGCCCTATTGTGGCTGGTATTGGCTCCCTGAATGAACCCCTGTCGGAAATGATTGATGCATACCTCTAGCCTCTAGTGCTAAATCTATTGAGTTATGTTAAGGACACTACAGATGTCATTAAACAGATAGAGGTTTTAGAGTGGAAAAAAGGTTACTCTTTTTTATCTGTGGATGTTGCTTCACTCTACACTTGCATTCCCCACAACATGGGCATTAAGGCTGTAGAATATTTTTTGGACAACTACTCAGGTTACACTGTTGAACTAAAAGAATTCATTTTAAAATCAATTGATTTTCTTCTAACTCACAACTTTTTTCTTTTTGAGGGGAATTACTACCAAATTTGCGCCCTCATATGCCAACCTTTATTTGGGTTGGTGGGAGCTGTTCCGCGTCTTTGGAGATACTAACCCTTTCAAGGAGCACATTGCCTATTTTGGTCGCTATATTGACGACTTGCTTTTTGTTTGGAGAGGTCCCAAGGATTTGGTTCCCCTCTTTATAGCACATTTACAGGACAATGATTTGAACTTAAATTTTACATTTGAAAGTAGTGAGGAGAGGATTTTTTACCTGGATATTGAGCTTTATCCCAATCTTGATAAACGAAAGATTGATGTACAGCTATATCGTAAAGAAATTGCTGGAAACACTATATTAAATGCAAACTCCTGCCATCCCAGACACACCATCTCTGCCATACCCAGAGGACAATATATGAGGGCCAAAAGGAATTGTTCCCAGCATGAGAAATATGAGGTACATGCTAAGGAATTGACAGACCGTTTTTTAGAGAGAGGCTATGATCACAAGCTGCTTTTGGATGCTAAATCCAAAGTAGATGATATTGATAGAGATTCTCTCTTTATACACAAAACTAAATTGGATAAAACTGAGAACAAGCCCAAATTCATTACTACTTACAGTCAGGAATATCACAAAATCTGCAATATTGTAAGGAGCTCTCTTCCTATCTTGGAAGTTGATGAGACACTTAGAGATCTAGTACATGAGGGGTGTCATTTTATTACACGCAAAAATAAGACCCTGGGCAATATGGTTTCACCTTCCATGCTGCCTTTAAACAAGAAGAAAAATTGGCTGTCTTTGAAGCCTGGTTTCTTTAAATGTAGCAGCATCAGGTGTAAATCATGTTCATTTGCCACTTTTGGTCTTGACTTTACCTCTCAGTCCACGGGTAAAACATACCAAATCAGACAACATTCCACATGCAATACGTCATTTGTCATATATCTTCTGACCTGCAGGGGGTGTGACAAGCAGTATGTTGGGCTCACTACACGCCCCCTGAAAGATCGTTTTTTACAACATCTCAGGTCAATTGAAGACCCCGAGTCCACTACGCCAGTGTCCTTGCATTTTAAAAGAGAACACAATTTGGATGTTTCCCTCTTGACCTTTCAGTGTATCCAAGTTGTCCCTAGACATCCCAGAGGGGGCAATAGAGAAGACATTCTCAAAAAAAGGGAAGTCTTTTGGATTTTCCAGTTGGATACCAGAGTACCAAGAGGGTTAAACTCAGAATGGGATGTTAATCTATTTATTAAATAAATGAATATTTCTCAAATGTTTCAGTTTAGGACATGCCATATGATAGTTTTGTGTTTCTAATTCATACTTGTATATGCTCCTTTTTTCTGTTTTGACCCCATATATTAATTAAATAGTTAAAAAAAAATTCCTAATTGGATTTCTAATTAAGCATAATTAATAGGGGTGGAGTTACATGAGGGTATATAAGGGCCCTCTGAGCTGTGATTAAAACAATGGTCACTGAGGAAGTAACATATATGAAGCATACGAAACATGTTTGACCTGCCTTGACCACATACGTGTGTGAAATGTGTATTCAGCCGTGATTAATGGATTAATGGAGCAACAATAAAGTTTCTTTTTGCTTTTCACTTTGGAGAGTCCCTGGAGTTATTGTCTTTGGACATTGAGGACATTGTGGATCCTATTTGGGCATACAATTTGGCGACTTACCTTTGAATCCGGAGACCGGGTGCAGTATTCCTGTTGTTGTCTTATATATATATATATATATATATATATATTATGAAAAAATAGAACATATTCTGGTATGTGAAGAACATTGGAATGTGAAATAGATATATTTTCTCTGTTGAGCAAAGTATTTTCATATCTAATCAAAAAAGCCTTCTCCGCTAGGATTGCCACCAATTCGGTAATTTACAGACATGGGGCTAGATTACAAATGGATTGCTAATTATCGCTCCCCCTCACGCGCTAGCTGTGCTTGACTTTGGCTTTTTGCGCATGTTGGATACTGCACGCATTACAAGTTGAAAGTAAAAAGTTTTCGTTTGCGCACAAACCCGACACACACAAAAAGCAGAAGTTAGAATATCCCAACCGCGTTAACGTATTCCCCCATAAACTTCAATGGGGCACAAAAAGTGGAAAAAAACTAACACCCTACTCGCGTACAAACCGATCACATGTTCTCAAGTGTGCTAACCCGACATGAAAATATATCTTTTATCATTGGTAAACAAAGTATTTACACCGTATAGTCTAAACATTTTAAAATAAAATTATCATCTTATTTGCTGTAATTGTTTTCCAATAGCTAAACTCCACCCACTACTTGCCTCATCTGGATGAGCCAATCTGGGCTTAAGTCTGCAGCAGAACAGGCTAGCCACAGTCATAATGCTAGCTGACATAAAAGGGGGGAAAAAAATATTGAAAGTATATTGCAAAGTTGTTTCATTATGCATAACTAAACTGTTTCTCTTGAAATCTCAAGGTGTTTACAGTTCCATTAAAGGATTACTTTCTATTATAATTTTTAAGCTCAACAACTAACATATTAAAGTTAATAAACATTAATTAAAACCTACTGACCTATATTTTCTCCAAAACGAAGTTTCATAACGTTCTAAAAGTTATATCTTTTATGATGTCACGTTATCCTGCCCACTATTTTCAGCACTGCATGTTCAAAATACTTAAACCAATAACTTTGGGTATAAAGCGCCATTTTGAAACCTAGGTATTGTAAATGGATTGGTACAGAGCAAAGGATACCCACGGAGTGGGTTTGGAAAACAATTAAATTTGCAGACAAGATTTCTGATATAGGTAGAGATATGTTAATGAAATGCTATTGATAAAAAGCGTATTTGGGGTAGTTAGTTAGTAACAGGCATAGAAAATATTTACTTACAGTGGCCCTTTAAGTTGGTGATGTCATGTGCTGATCAGCCACAGCTGTCAGAATGATTTAATGCAATCTGCTTGTGCCCAGGGACAGTTTATCAAACAAATCAACAAGGCCATGGTCTAGGATGCCCACAAATTCATGCCCCCCCTCCCAATTTTTTTCTGCCAGCAGTTGTACTTTCTTTTGGTGCCAAGCTCCATTCACTCCTCCCATCTATATTCATCCAATTTTTTTTTTATTTTTTTTTTAAAGCAAATGTTTCCCTTTATAATGCCCTTTCTTTTTATTGTTCCATTTTTTTTCTTTTTCATTCAATTGTCCATACCTTATTATGATTATCTTGTAAGGGGGTTTAAACAGCTATGCTTGTTGTTCCCTTATAAATATGTGTGATTTTCAGGATGTTTTATGGAGAAAATAAAAAGATCACAAACAAAACAATTGCATATAAATATGTCTACAAACAACTGATAATAATAATACACCTTGTTTACACACTTTATAAAACATAAATATCTAAGATATGTGTCTGTCAGTAAACTGCTGTTAAGTTTCCTCTCTCAAATTAAAGGGAAATGAAACTCCAAAATGTTATTTCATGATTTAGGTAGAACATACAATTTTAAACAACCTTCAAGTTTAATTCTACTATCAAATTTGCTTCATTCTCTTGGTATAATTTGTTGAAGAAGCAGCAATGCACTACTGGTTTCTAACTGAACACATGGGTGAGCCAATGAAAATCAGTATATATATGCAGCCACCAATCAGCAGCTAGAACCTAGGTTCTTTGCTGCTCTTACCTAGATAATAAACCTTTCAGCATAAAATAACAAGAGAAGGAAGCAAATTAAACAATAGAAGTAAATTGCAAAGTTGTTTAAAAGAGTATGCTCTTTTTAAATCATGAATGTCTAATTATGACTTTATTGTCCCTTTAACAGCCCAACTGTTCTTTCATGATTTATTTAAAGCATACCATTGTAACCAATTTACTTCAATCATCAGATTTGCTTCATTCACTTGGTATCTTTTGTTAAAGAGCTGCAGTGCACTACTGGGAGCAAGCTGAACACTCGATTGAGCCAATGACAAGTGACAGTTGTATATGCTTTCAACAAAGGTTACCAAGAGAAGGAAGCAAATTAGATAATATAAATAATTTGGAAAGTTGTTTAAAATTTTATGCTCTGCCTGTTTGGGTTTCATATCCCTTTAAATACTTTAAAAAAAAAACGATATCCATTCTTATTTAGCCAAGAAAATACAGATGCATTTAAATACGCTAATGGATTAGAAAATAAAAACACTTTGCAGGAAAAACTAATTAAAAGAACACCTGCTAATTGGATGACATATTTAACCTCTTCACTTTGGGTGGTAAATGAATCTGATCATTTTGCATAATGTTAAAAATTCTCTAAACTCATGTGGTTAAATTGTTTTTCAGATTGACTAAGGCAATGTTTTGTCTTTAATTGAGTTCCAGGAGATTAGGGAGAATAAGGCTGAAATGGAGACCCTAAAAACATCCAAAACTGATACCCTGCTGTTTTTCAAAGCTTAGGGATTCCCATGTAGATATAATGCAAATAGGCTTAATTTGTGAGACATTACACTTCTAATTGGGGATGCCCAAAGGCACGCAGAACCAATTATCTCATTAATTGATAAAGATCCGAGAGGAAAGGTCAGGGGGGGTAAGAAAATGTAACCACTAAAGAGATAAACAAATAAATACAATCCTTTCATGGTTTTTTTAAACTTGAAATCTCTGTGTAGAGCAGAAATGTAACCAACATGTTTATCCAAAGACATATTAGAGAGTGAACGGGATCATTCTTAAAAATAAAAAAGAACCTGAAAGCCAAAATGAAGCTTTTATGCTTCAGGTAGAGCATACAGTTTTAAGAGACTTTTTGATTTACTTGTATTATCAAATGTACTTTGTTCTTTTTGTATCCTTTGTTTAAAAGCATACCTAGGTAGGTTCGTGTCACAGCTTGCTGCTAATTGGTGGCTACATACATAATCCCTTCTCATTGGCTCACCAGATGTGTTCAACTAGTTCCCTGTAGTACTCTGCTGCTCTGGAGCTGACTTTAGCTATGTGTTTAAACATTTTGTAGAGGTTAAAGGGACAGTCTAGGCCAAAATAAACTTTCATGATTCAGATAGAGCATGTGATTTTAAACAATTTTCCAATTTACTTTTATCACCAATTTTGCTTTGTTCTCTTGGTATTCTTAGTTGAAAGCTTATCCTAGGAGGTTCATATGCAAATTTCTTAGACCTTGAAAGCCACCTCTTTTCAGAATGCATTTTAACAGTTTTTCACCACTAGAGGGTGTTAGTTCACGTGTTTCATATTGATAACACTGTGCTCGTGCACGTGAGGTTATCTGGGAGCAGGCACTGATTGGCTAAACTGCAAGTCTGTCAAAAGAACTGAAATAAAGGGGCAGTTTGCATAGGCTTAGATACAAAATAATCACAGCGGCAAAAAGAATATAAATATAACTGTGTTGGTTATGCAAAACTGGGGAATGGGTATTAAAGGGATTATCTATCTTTTAAAACAATAAAAATTCTGGTGTAGACTGTCCCTTTAATGTTAGAATTTGTAGCAGAGTTGCATTAGCACAGCAGTAGCATGTAGAAGTCAGAGCAGAGCACACATATCCTAGTTGCCAACATTTAAAAAAAAAATCCAGGGACACTTTGCAGCAGAGCAAGCAAGCGGGTTACTGGAGTATTGACGACCTACTGTTCAACTGCTCCGCCCACTCAGTTCTGCAATCAAAACACACCCATTTGAAAGTAATAGTATAATTTAGACTTATCCATAGTTTATTAAACAGATTACAGCACCAAGCTCTTACACCTACCCAGTCTCTGGAACACATTCTGGGCATATGGTTATTTTTACAACACAGCATCTAAATTAGAAAGACAAATAATATGCAAACCCATTCAATAATAATACTATTCCATTAGGAATGAATTGTTTTTAAATAATACACTATATCTATTTATCATCTATCTATCTGTATATATGTATGTATATATATATATATATATATATATATACTAGTCCTAAAGCCCGTTCACACGGGCCATTTTTTGCGGTACAGTGGTCCCACCCCTTGCGTTCTCTCCCTCCCACTCTATTTTGCTTTCTCTCTCTCCCCCTCTCTTTTGCGCTCTCCCCCTCTCTTTTGCGCTCTCTCCCCCCTCTCTTTTGCGCTCTCTCTTTCCCCCCTCTCTTTTGCGCTCTCTCTCTCCCTCTCTATCTCCCCTCTCTTTCTATCTCCCCTCTCTCTTTCTCTCTCTCCCCTCTCTCTCTCTCTCTCTCTCTCCATCTCCCCTCTCTCTCCATCTCCCCTCTCTCTTTCTCTCTCTCCCCTCTCTCTCTCTCTCTTTATCTCCCTCTCTCTCTCAATCTCCCCTCTCTCTCTCTCTCTCTCTCTCTCTCTCCCTCTCCCCCTCTCTCTCTCTCTCCATCTCCCCTCTCTCTTTCTCTCTCTCCCCTCTCTCTCTCTCTTTATCTCCCTCTCTCGCAATCTCCCCTCTCTCTCTCTCTCTCTCTCTCTCTCCCTCTCCCCCTCTCTCTCTCTCATCCCCCCTCTCTCTCTATCCCCCCTCTCTCTCTCCCCTCTCTCTCACTCCCCTCTCTCTCTCCCCCTCTCTCTCTCCCCTCTCTCTCCCTCTCTCTCTCTCTATCTCCCCTCTCTCTCTCCCCTCTCTCTCACTCCACTCTCTCTCTCCCCTCTCTCTCTCTCTCTCCCCTCTCTCTTGCTCCCCTCTCTCTCTCCCCTCTCTCCCCTCTCTCTCTATCTCCCCTCTCTCTCCCCTCTCTCTCTCCCCTCTCTCTCTCTCCTCTCTCTCTCCTCCCTCTCTCGCTCTCAACCTCTGTCTCCCCTCTCTCCCCTCTTTCTATCTCCTCTCTCTCTCTCTCTCTCTCTCCTCTCTCATGTCTCTCTCTCTCCCTCTCTCCTCTCTCTCTTCTCTCTCTCTCTCTCCCTCTCTCCCCTGTCTCAACCTCTCTCTCTCTCCTCTCTCTCTCTTCCCCTCTATCTCTCTCTCCTCTCTCTCGCTCTCTCTCCTCTCTCTCTCTCTCTCTCTCTCTCTCTCTCTCTCTCTCTCTCGCCTCTCTCTCTCTATCTCCCCCCTCTGTCTCTCTCTCTCCCCCTCTCTCTCTCCCTTCTCTCTCTCTTGCCCCTCTCTCTCTATCTCCTCCTTTCTTTCTCTCTCCCCTCTCTCTCTTCCCCTCTCTCTCCTCTCTCTCTCTTCTCTCTATCTTCCCTTCTATCTCTCTCTCCTCTCTCTCTCTCCTCTCTCTCTCTCTCTCTCTCTCTCTCTATCGCCTTCTCTCTCTCTCTCTCTCTCTCTCTCTCTATCTCCCCCCTCTGTCTCTCTCTCTCCCCCTCTCTCTCTCCCTTCTCTCTCTCTCTCCCTTCTCTCTCTCTCTCTCCCCTCTCTCTCTATCTCCCCCTCTCTCTTTCTCTCTCCCCTCTCTCTCTCCCCCTCTTTCTCTTCCCTCTCTCTCTCCATCCACATCTCCCCTCTTTCTCTCTACCCTCTCTCTCTCCCCCCTCTATCTCTCTCTCCTCTCTCTCTCTCCTCTCTCTCTCTCTCTCTCTCTCTCTCTCTATCGCCTTCTCTCTCTCTCTCTCTCTCTCTATCTCCCCCCTCTGTCTCTCTCTCTCCCCCTCTCTCTCTCCCTTCTCTCTCTCTCTCTCTCCCTTCTCTCTCTCTCTCTCCCCTCTCTCTCTATCTCCCCCTCTCTCTTTCTCTCTCCCCTCTCTCTCTCCCCCTCTTTCTCTTCCCTCTCTCTCTCCATCCACATCTCCCCTCTTTCTCTCTACCCTCTCTCTCTCCCCCCCTCTCTCTCTCTCTCCTTTCTATCTCTCCCCTCTCTCTCTCTCCTCTCTCTCTTTCTCTCTATCTCCCCCTCTGTCTCTCTCTCCCCCTCTCTCTCCCCCCTCTCTCTCTCCCCTCTCTCTCCCCTCTTTCTCTCCCTTCTCTCTCTCTCTCCACATCTCCCCTCTCTCTCCCCTCTCTCTCCCCTCTCTCTTTCTCCCTCCCCTCTCTCTCTCCCCTCTTTCTCTCCACATCTCCCCTCTTTCTCTCTCCCCTCTCTCTCTCTCCCCCCTATCTCTCTCTCCCCTCTCTCCCCTCTTTTGAGCTGTTTGAGCTTTCTCCACGGCCTTTCACGGCCCCGTCCCTTCAAGCACCTTCACGCTAGGCTCCGTCCCGCATACGCTCGGCCACGCCCACTTCTGCTTGCGGCAGTCGGCAGATAAGGTAGGGATCTAAGGCCAGGTGTGTTTGTCCTCGTGCTGTCTCTACTGCACATGACAGCTTCGGACAAACACACTTGGCCTTTTATAGTATAGGATATGCAAACAACAAATGTTGTGCAAAAGAGATTTTCAGGGACATTTCCAGGGACAAAAAAAATCCAGGGACATACAACAAAATCCAGGGACTGTCCCTGGAAATCAGGGACTGTTGGCAACTATATTGAAGCTTAGTAATAATAAGAATTGTTGTCAGACAGTGTTTTTAAACTACAACATGATGCAGTAGTGAACTTAGTTATATCTCACAAACAAACATAGCAGTATAGAGAGGAAGTGAGTAGGGCAAGTACCATAGAGACTACAGAGGACGGACAATACAATATTAACAACAGTATGTCCTCCAATACATTCAGATTAGGCACTAAGCAATTATTTCTTACAGTTAAAACACAATTATATGCAGTAAATAGTGCAATAAAATGTTCCATCACATTAGAGCATTTTCTTTAAAGGGGCATAAAGGTAAATAATTGTATATACACAGTGAACATCAACAAAAGCACTTTATTGCAAAATGTTTTATAAGCACTGATATAAGTTGCTTTGCTAGCAAGACATTAGAAACATAGAAACATAGATATTGACGGCAGATAAGAGCCATAGGCCCAGCAAGTCTGCCCGACCTTACCTAACAGTATAAACTTATCTAGTTCGTAGGATAGCCCTATGCTTGTCCCATGCATTTTTAAAGTCCCCCACAGTGTTTGTTGCTACTACCTCTTGAGGAAGTTTATTCCATAAATCAATCACTCTTTCTGTAAAGAAGTGCTTCCTCAAATTACTTCTGAATCTACTACCCTTTAGCTTGAGCTCATGACCCCTTGTTCTTGAATTTTCCATTTTATGTAAAATACCCACAGCCTCAGTTTTACTAAACCCTTTAATGTACTTGAAAGTTGCTATCATATCACCTCTTTCCCTTCTCTCCTCTAAGCTATACATATTTAGGTCATTGAGCCTATCCTGGTAAGTTTTATTTTTTAGACCATGTACCATTTTGGTAGCCCTCCTTTGCACAGATTCAAGTTTGTTAATATCCTTCTGAAGATATGGTCTCCAGAACTGCACACAATACTCAAGATGAGGCCTAACTAATGATCTATAAAGTGGCATAAGAACCTTACTATTTCTGCTGCAAATACCTCTACCAATACATCCAAGCATTCTGCTAGCCTTACTCGCTGCATTACTACATTGTTTACTAAGTTTTAAATCATCTGAAATAATAATTCCCAAGTCCTGTTCCTCGTCTGTAACAGTCAGTAAAGTGTCATTGATTGTTTTACAGATAAAACAACTATTGTGAAGCTTGTAGCTGTCAGATATCTGATATATTGAGTCCCTCTGGAGGCAGTGGGAAAACTACAATATTCAGAGGTAAATTGCAGATAAAATACATAATGGAAGTTTACTTTGCAGAACTAGTATTATTTATTGACAGAGTGCCAATGCATTCTGCCATAATGCAATTTGCAAAAATGCAACTAAAAAAGTTATAAGGGTAGATGGCCCTGCCCGTGAGCTGCCACGCACTGTAGGTCACCTTGTAAAAAAGTGATATGGCAGACAGGTGCACATGCTGAAGAAAGCAAACTTCTTTATTTGGGTGACATGCTATTGCTAAATCATTCATCTGAAACTCTTAGTGTGTATTTGTACACTGTATGTTTAAAGGGACAGTCAACTCCAGAATTTTATTGTATAAGAAGATAAATAATCCCTTTTTTACCCATTCTCCCCAGTTTTGCACAATCAACACAGTTATATTAATATACTATGCCGACTGCACCCTTATTTCAGTTATTTTCACAGACTTGCATTTTAGCCAATCAGTGCTAACTCATAAATAACTCCACGAGAGTGAGCACAATGTTATCTATATGACACATCTGAACTAGCACTGTCTAGCTGTGAATTATTTAAAAAAAAAATACTTTATATTGCAAACTCAGGTCTAAATAGACAGCAATAGTTCAGATAGAGCATGCCGTTTTAAGACTTTTTATTTACTTCCATTATTAAATTTTGGACAGTCTTTTTATATGCACACCTTCTGAGACTCCAGCTCCTACTGAGCATGTGCAGGAGTCTTTGATTGGTTGATGGCTGTCACATGATACAGGGTGCCTCCAAATGGAAATAAATATTTATATTTTTTTAAAAATATACTACTGGTTATTTAATATTGAAAGTAAATTCTATTGCATTATCATTATAGTATGCATTTGTTGATTATGCAATTGTACTGTACTGTATTTACTATTTATTAATTTGGGGTCTAAATGTACTTAATAGTATTTTTTAACAGATGTTTCTGTCCTAAAAAATAAATATTTTTTTATGCTTATGGGGTATGCTATTGACCACTAACAGGTCTAGTAGTCTTCTTTATCAACCAGTAAGCTCTTCCTGTATGTCTTAAAATCTAAATAAACAACATTACATTAACCTTCTTCATGAGGCAAATATATATTTAACATGTTTAAATAGTGCTGCTTGATTTACAAGATAAAAATGAAATGGGTTTAACGCCCCTTTAAATCATTGATTAGTTACTAAATAAAGGGTAATGTCAGCCTATATAAATGCATAGGCAATATTTTCAGAGGAGTACCACACCATCATAGTGTCTGGGACAGACAACTAACAATAGGGTCATTTCTAGAGTTCAGTTAATTGTTGTGATTTGTAGATTGGGTCTACTGTCTACATTTTGGCCAGAGTGTGAGAGAAATTGTTAATCTGGCCCCAAATAAATCAGACTATTTATATAAAATTCACTTATCAACAAATCAACCACTACCTAGTAATCCAAAATTTTCAGTCTAAACACAGATACTGAGCACTCTGGGCTAAAACCTCTGGGAATTGGGAAAGGGGACATGTTCTTGAAATGTTGCCAAGCCGGTGTTTTTGTTGCCAAAACAAAGCACCTTATTTGAATCCAAAGTGGTGCATTATTTGTGTTTTAGCTTTATACAGAACTCTAACCTGAACAGTTTGCAGAATCAATGGGTCTTCCAAATCTTTTATTTTAAAGAGAAATCTGAGCAAGCACAATGAATAGAAATAACATCATACCAAAGCCTCTCTAATGTCACCCAATAAGGGATGTATTGAGGTAGATCCACAAGGGAAGGAACAAGTAGAGATGGTGCTCCCCTCCACAAATAGCCCCAAAACAAACAGCCCAGTAAGGTAACTCTCTGAAAGACATTCTGTTTGCTATTTGTCTTGTGGCATTAGCGCACCAATTGCTAACTTGCTTAGCTCCCTGCTGGCATATTAGATAACTGTTCGACTATCGCCTGAACTTCATTTGCCTTTCCAAAAAACATTAGCAAAAAGAGGTCACTAATTATATAATGATCTACCTTTCTAATTGATGGGATGTTTATATTATTTAGATTTCATGTAATATAATAATAAGGCACATTAAACTTAAAATGTAGTAATTGTGCATTAATAAAATATACAAACAAAAATACATTATTCCTACTAATAAAAGTAACAGATGTTTGTTAGTACATATTGATAATAACTTCATACTCAAAAGTTCTCAGTATTTGGCATAGATTTTACAAGTTTGTACAGAATTTTACAATCCACATATTACAACATTCCTTTAGAACTTCCCAAATAGTGTCTAGGAATATCATATGTTTTACCTTTTTCCTTTTTATATGTTCCCAAGGATGTTCAAAGGGATTGAGGTCCAGTGATTGTGGAGGGTAAGCCCTACAAATAATTCCGCTTCCTTAGCAACTGGCACTACTGTGTTTAGATCATTGCCCTGCTGGAAAATGAATTGTGTGCAAGTTACCAACTCCATAATAAAACAAGTATCCCCACACTTGAATATTTCCTGCACAATATATTTAATTGTAGGTTTTACATTCCTCATAAGAACTTTAAGATTACATAAGGGATTAAATACCAATCAGCTCGCTCCAAGAGTACATGGAGAATTACCCAAGTATTTTGCCAAGAAAAACACAGACACAGAAATAGTAAATAGACTGAGTACTGGTCGCATTTATTAAATTAACGTTAAATTTCATACCGGCTAAACTTTTAAATATATATATAACTCGATGGCGGCAAATGAGTTCCTTTATACTCCGCACTACTAGAGATCAATGGCCATGAGGGCAGCAGCAGAGAACTCTCTGCTCAAGACAGAGGTAATGAGGTTATAGGGAGTTGCAAGGTCAAGAAGGGGCACTTCGGTAACTATCTGAAGCGTTCAGCCCCCCCTCTTTCAGCCATTACTCCACCCAGTGGCGTCACAAGGGGGGGGCGGGCCGCACCCCCTTTTTTTATTTTATTTTATTGAAATTCAAAGAAATACAATGTTGAGATGCATAGATTTATTTTTATTAGAGGGGCTGGCATTTGTGAACATTGGTGGGACTGGGGAAGATGTAGACACACAATTTTTTTGCCCCTTGAGCCAGTGCTGCAATTTCAGCAAATAGTTTTCCCGGCTGCTTTTGCTTGTTTGTACTTTGCTTCTCCCCTGCCCAATTTCGCTATGAATGTTGTGGGCATGCCGTGGGGCTTGCAAAGTTGCGCTGCTAGCCTAAACCTGCCTGCCTATCTGTGCTCACTGCTCAGTGACATGTGGAGCAGTGGAGTCATTCACTGCTGTGCTGTCTCTCTAAACGGGAACTGGCAAATCATGAGGGGATGCCTGGCACCTGACCGCATGACTGTTTGACACTGTCTTTAAAGTGAAGGAGCCACGTATGATGCCCACCAGACCATTACGGTTATGGTACACTAAGTGCACACTGAACAGGTAGGAGGGCGGGCGGGGGTCTGGGGGTGGGCAGAGTGCAGAGGTGATTGGCCATAAGAAGCGGTAGGCACGCGGCCGGGGCTGTGCACTGACAGACTTGGAACAGAGTCAGAGAGCAGAATTTTCATAGTTTGCACCTAAACCTTTTCTTTAGTGATTTATTTTTAGAGTGCTCTGTTTATCTTTCATTTGATGCTCTGCTGAGCCAGGGAGCAGCTCTAGGCATGAGCTTTATAATTAATGCAGTGCAGTTTACATATTTTGTATGTGTGTGTCTGAGTTTTGTGTGTGTCTCAGTGTTTTTGTGTGTGTGTGTGTCAGTGTTTTTGTGTGTGTGTCTCAGTGTTTTTATGTGTGTGTGTCTCAGTGTTTTTGTGTGTGTGTTTTTGTGTGTGTGTCTGAGTGTGTTTCCGAGTGTTTGTGTGTGCATCTGAGTATGTTTTTAAGTGTGTCTGAATGTTTGTATGTGTGTTTGCCTGTGTTTTTGTGTGTGTCTGCTTTCTGGGGGGGGGGGGGGGTGACACCATAACTTACCGCACCGGGTGACACCAACCCTAGTGACGCCACTGACTCCACCCCAACCTCTCTGCCATAATGGAACATGCCATGACTTCCCACAATCAAAGTGTGAATATACACCAGTCCTTAAGGGCTCAGATGTTACCAATGACGATAGGAGCCGGTTAAAATTCTGAGGGAACAAATAAATTATGAGCCATGGACTTATGAACATTAGTTTGAATAACCAGATTCAGCCATGGTAGACTAAAGCAACCCTAAGGAAGCCGAATACTCACTCCGCCATTGGTAAATCAGGAATGGAATGGTGGGGAAAGCTCTGGATATCCCCGAGAAGAAAGAGGCCTGAAGACAGTTCCACAGCCTTTTTATCAGGTACATAAAACACACCCACTAGACTGCAACATTGTTGCAGTCCTACCCTCATACTCTCTACTCTTCCCACTCCTTCATGCCTCAACCCTTAAGTGGCTTCTAACTTATTCAGCTCTACTCTTACATACCTAACATGAACTTTTTTATTCCAAACAATATTTGTCAGGGTGTTTTCCAGACATAGACTGTGAAATTTAGCCTTGTTTTTTAAATAAAGAAGTGGTATATTCCTTACATGAATTTTGTGATTCCAACCAAAAATTTAGATTTTCAGTATATTTGTCAGGATGTTTTCCAGAAGGGGTATGAAAACTGCACTTTGACAGTCTCCTTTTGACTGTGCTTTTGCTTAAGGACCATTAAATACAGTAGCATAATCAACAAGTGCATAATACAAAGTTAAAGGGACAGTCAAGTCAAAATTAAATGTCATGATTCAGATAGATCAGCAATTTTAAACAACTTTCCGATTTACTTCTATTAACAGAATGTGAGCAGTCTTTTATTTACACTTTTTGAGTCACCAGCTCCTACTGAGCATGTGCAAGAATTCACAGAATAAAACGTGTATGCATTTGTGATTGGCTGATGGCTGTCACATGTTACAGGGGGAGTAGAAATAGACATAACTTTGAAATTTGACAGAAAAAAACCTACTACTGATTTGAAGTTCAGACTAAGTGCTATTGTATTGTCTTTTTATCACACATTTGTTGTTTATGCAAATCTACTGTATTTACTGGTCCTTTCAATAACTCTGAAATTTAAATGAGCAGTAGATTTTCCCTGACACATTTTAAAATTTACTTAAAGAGACATGAAGCCCAAAAATTGTCTTTCATGATTCAGATAGAGAATACAATTTTAAACAACTTTCTAATTTACTTCTATTATCTTATCTGTTTTATTCTCTTGGTATCATTTGTTGAGGGAGCAGCAATGCACTACTAGTTTCTAACTGAACACATGGGTGAGCCAATGACAATCAGTTTATATATGCAGCCACCAATCAACAGCTAAGACCTAGGTTCTCTGCTGCACATGAACTTGCCTAGATAAACATTTCAGCAAAGGACAAGAGAGTGAGAAGCCAATTAAATAATAGAAGTAAATTGGAAAGTTGTTTAAAATTGTATTCTCTATCTGAATCATGAAATAATTTTTTTGGGTTTCATGTCCCTTTAAATTTGCCTTCCTCTGTATCATGTGACAGCCATCAGCCAATCACAGACTCCAATATGTATAGACTGTGAACTCTTGCACATGCTCAGTAGGAACTGGTACCTCAGAAACGCATATAAAAAGAATGAGCATACTTTGATAATGGAAGCAAATTGGAAATTGCATGCTCTACCTGAATCTTAAACATTTAATTGTAATTTTTGTCTTCCTTTACTTGTGTAGGGTGTTCCTTGTTCAGCTGTTCTAGTGTGGTCACTTGAGGTCTGCCTGGTTTTGTTTTGGATAAAAATGTTTTAGTTTCAGAAAATCTCTTCAGAAGACAAAAAAACTATTATTTGACTGGTGCACCCTCAATCTTTTATATGATGATGGGTCGTATATAGTTCCAAGATGAGGGATGGTAAGGGCCTCTCTATAGTTGCCAGAAACTCAAAAATAAGACCAATATGGTTAGGTATTTATCATTATTATGGCAATCACCTAGCAACTGGATGGACACAGTACCACTAATTTGAAAGAGTGTTGCCTATATCAAACAAGAGGCCTCACAATCTTTTTGCATTGGGAAGAGTAAAAGAGGGGTTACCCACACCCAGGATTTTGTTCCCCTTTGCTTATTTTTTTATCACCCACATCCACCTGAGCATGTGACCTCTTATTTTATAGAGGGGCCTCTTCTAATATAAGACCATTTCAATTAATCAAAATACCTATTTTTTAAATGGTTTTGACATTGCTCCATGATAACTAGCCATTTACTTAACTGCCATATTCCAATCCACCAGTTATCCTGTTGTTGTTTAACCCTGTTGTTTTCTTTTAGGATGCAATTGTAAATGCTCAGTTCCTATTTGAACAAGGCCATTGTTAAAAGGACACTAAACCCAATTTTTTTCTTTAATGATTCAGATAGAGCATGCAATTTTAGGCAAATTTCTAATTTACTCCTATTATCAATTTTTTCTTCGTTCACTTGCTAACTTTATTTAAAAATCAGTAATGTAAAGCTTAACCCCTTAAGGACCGGGCACTTCAGACAAAAACTGTTCTAATAGACCAGAGCATTTTTAGCGTTTTTTGCCATCACTACATTTAAACAGAAATAGAGCCCTTTTTTTGTTGTAAAGCTATCAAAACTATATATTTTTTTTATGATGGAATATATACCTAGCGCCTGTGTAATCCTATATGCTCCGGCTGTCTTGACCTCTAGCTGTCAATAAGGAACTCTAAGAATATATGGATGTAGCCTGAGCACCTCAACTAGAAGTGGGCTAGGATGTGAATAGGTAGTACATGTGTATTTATTAATGACGATAAATGTTGACAGTTAAAACAATTAAAACAATAATTAAATCAAAAGTTTAAAACAATAAATAATATGCAATATGCAAAGGTACCTATGTGGAAAAAGACTGGTAAGATGTGACAGTAGACAATCTTGATAATAATATGCGAATAAAAGCTATATATACATTATATATATATATATATATATATATAAAGTACCACTAAAGAAAGTACCACTAAAGCAGTACTACACCACCTTGGTACACAAATGGGGCACTAAGCGCCCAGCGGGGTCTTGGCCGTGGTGTAGTGAGAAGCCACAAATTGTTCCTATCAGTTGAGTGTAATTTGTAATCCCAGGTTCAGTGAAAATATGATTTAAAATTTCCAAGCGTATACTTAGGTAGAGTCCAATATAGTTATGTTATAGATGATCCCTCATTAGTGATGGTGTAGGAGAAAAAAGGGGATGTGACTGAAAGCTCAAAAAATAGTGCAAAATTGTGGGGGGAAAAGGATAATCCTTCAACAAAGGATAAAAATACAAAAATGTAAAAATGTGAAAAAAAATTGAATTTTTTTTTAGCAGAAATTGCCAAAAGGTGCCATTGATGAAAAAAAGTGTTGACGTTAGGGTAAATACATTCGTAGGTGCAATATAAGTCTAAGTGATGAAAGTTAGTGAATGAAAAATTATTCTCAAGGTTCAGTTGGGTGTTGCGAGATTAGTGCAGCTGGGTGCTGCAGGGTTAGTGCTGCGACCACAGGTGGAAATCCAGAGATTTTAGTGGATGTTCTGCTCCTAGCTGGATTTATCTGTTGAAGAAGATCTGCTCCTAGCTGGATTTATCTGTGAAAGATAATCAGTATAGTGTAGTATGCTCAAAGTAGATATAGATGTAAAAATAAGGCTTACCAGATGCTTGGTCAACACGTTTCGGCCTCTCACAGGCCTTTTAAGACCTTTTTTTTTTTTAAAGCTATCAAACTATATTTTTTTTAGTAGACAACCCAAAGTATTGATCTAGGTCCATTTTGATATATTTCATGGTACCATTTCACCGCCAAATGCGATCAAATATAAAAAATCGTTAACTTTTTCACAATTTTAGGTCTCTCACTGAAATAATTTACAAACAATTTGTGCAATCAAAAATAGCAGACATATATGGGTTTGGCATTGTATTTAGGTAATTAGAAGGCCGCTAAATGCTGCTGCGCACCACACTTGTATTATTGCTTGTAGGGTTAATTTTAACTTTAGTGTAGAGATCATCCTCCCACCTGACACATCCCACCCTCTGATCCCTCCCTGACCCCTCTCAAACAGCTCTATTCCCTCCCCCACCCCCCAAAGGTCACCCCCATCTTAAGTACTGGCAGAAAGTCTGCCAGTAAAAAAATAAAAGTTGTTTTTGGTTTTTACTTTTTTTATTTTTTATTATATATTTACTGCAGGGTAGTATGCCCACTTAAAGGGACACTGAACCCAAAATTTTTCTTTTGTGATTCAGATAGAGCATGCAATTTTAAAGGGACAGTCTAGTATAAATTAAACTTTCATTATTCAGATAGGACT
Organism: Bombina bombina; assembly: GCF_027579735.1. Lineage (NCBI taxonomy): Eukaryota > Metazoa > Chordata > Amphibia > Anura > Bombinatoridae > Bombina > Bombina bombina. Next base: position 238,229 of record NW_026510826.1, on the reverse strand, counting down.
TTTAATTTTAATCAACTTTCCAATTTACTTTAATCATCAAATTTGCTTTTTTCTCTTGGTATTCTTAGTTTAAACTAAACATAGGTAGGCTCCTATGCTAATTTCTAAGCCTTTGAGGGCTGCCTCTTATCACATGCTTTTAAATCTCTTTTCAGCACAAAGAGACAGAAAGTACACGTGGGCCATATAGATAACACTTTGTTCAGGCACAGGGGGTTATTTAAGATCTAGCACAAAACAATGCTAAATTTAAGACAATAGATAATAAGTAGTCACAGTCATGTGATCAGGGGCTGGAAGAAGGTTCCTAGATACAAGGTAATCTCAGAGGTAAAAAGTATATTAATATAACTGTGTTGGTTATGCAAAACTGGGGAATGGGTAATAAAGGGATTATCTATCTTTTAAAACAATAACAGTTCTATGGTAGACTGTCCCTTTAAGCAACTTTCTAATTTACTCCTATTATCAATGTTTCTTCTTTCTCTTGCTACCTTTATATGAAAAAGAAGGCATCTAAGCCTTTTTTCTTGGTTCAGCACTCTGGACAGCAGTTTTTGATTGGTGGATGAATTTATCCACCAATCAGCAAGGACAACCTAGGTTGTTCACCAAAAATGGGCCGGCATCTAAACTTACATTCTTGCATTTCAAATAAAGATACCAAGAGAATAAAGAACATTTGATAATAGGAATAAATTAGAAAGTTGCTTAAAATGTCATGCTCTATCTGAATCACAAAAGAACATTTTTGGGTACAGTGTCCCTTTAAGTGTGATAGGATAAAAGAATGTTTGGAGTTTTTAGCGCAAAAAAATGCTTAAACCAATTTTGATCAATTTAAATGATACAGGGAGTGCAGAATTATTAGGCAAGTTGTATTTTTGAGGATTAATTTTATTATTGAACAACAACCATGTTCTCAATGAACCCAAAAAACTCATGAATATCAAAGCTGAATAGTTTTGGAAGTAGTTTTTAGTTTGTTTTTAGTTCTAGCTATTTTAGGGGGATATCTGTGTGTGCAGGTGACTATTACTGTGCATAATTATTAGGCAACTTAACAAAAAACAAATATATACCCATTTCAATTATTTATTTTTACCATTGAAACCAATATAACATCTCAACATTCACAAATATACATTTCTGACATTCAAAAACAAAACAAAAACAAATCAGTGACCAATATAGCCACCTTTCTTTGCAAGGACACTCAAAAGCCTGCCATCCATGGATTCTGTCAGTGTTTTGATCTGTTCACCATCAACATTGCGTGCAGCAGCAACCACAGCCTCCCAGACACTGTTCAGAGAGGTGTACTGTTTTCCCTCCTTGTAAATCTCACATTTGATGATGGACCACAGGTTCTCAATGGGGTTCAGATCAGGTGAACAAGGAGGCCATGTCATTAGATTTTCGTCTTTTATACCCTTTCTTGCCAGCCACGCAGTGGAGTACTTGGACGCGTGTGATGGAGCATTGTCCTGCATGAAAATCATGTTTTTCTTGAAGGATGCAGACTTATTCCTGTACCACTGCTTGAAGAAGGTGTCTTCCAGAAACTGGCAGTAGGACTGGGAGTTGAGCTTGACTCCATCCTCAACCCGAAAAGGCCCCACAAGCTCATCTTTGATGATACCAGCCCAAACCAGTACTCCACCTCCACCTTGCTGGCGTCTGAGTTGGACTGGAGCTCTCTGCCCTTTACCAATCCAGCCACGGGCCCATCCATCTGGCCCATCAAGACTCACTCTCATTTCATCAGTCCATAAAACCTTAGAAAAATCAGTCTTGAGATATTTCTTGGCCCAGTCTTGACGTTTCAGCTTGTGTGTCTTGTTCAGTGGTGGTCGTCTTTCAGCCTTTCTTACCTTGGCCATGTCTCTGAGTATTGCACACCTTGTGCTTTTGGGCACTCCAGTGATGTTGCAGCTCTGAAATATGGCCAAACTGGTGGCAAGTGGCATCTTGGCAGCTGCACGCTTGACTTTTCTCAGTTCATGGGCAGTTATTTTGCGCCTTGGTTTTTCCACACGCTTCTTGCGACCCTGTTGACTATTTTGAATGAAACGCTTGATTGTTCGATGATCACGCTTCAGAAGCTTTGCAATTTTAAGAGTGCTGCATCCCTCTGCAAGATCTCACTATTTTTTACTTTTCTGAGCCTGTCAAGTCCTTTTGACCCATTTTGCCAAAGGAAAGGAAGTTGCCTAATAATTATGCACACCTGATATAGGGTGTTGATGTCATTAGACCACACCCCTTATCATTACAGAGATGCACATCACCTAATATGCTTAATTGGTAGTAGGCTTTCGAGCCTATACAGCTTGGAGTAAGACAACATGCATAAAGAGGATGATGTGGTCAAAATACTCATTTGCCTAATAATTCTGCACTCCCTGTATATAAAAAATATATAATATATATATATATATATATATATATATATATATATATATATATATGGGGAAATTCCTAATTTTGCAGATAATGTGAGTAATAGATTTCTCTGATCTGTCTCACCTTGCTGAGTGGTATATGGAATCCCTATTTTGGGATTGCTAACTTATATGATTAGTATGAAACCATTACATTTTCTTAGGTGGTAGGAGTTAATAACTTATCCAGTCAGTTAACCTTATGTAATATATAAGCATGAAGAGAATCAAATTTTCTAGGGTATAGTATAAAAGAATTTATTTATTACATCAACTAGTCATAATAAAAACCACTGTAAATTTAAAACCAAATTAATATAAAATCTGAAATATGAAGTTAATATTGACATAAAAATATTCAATTGAATATTTTTATGTCAATATTAACTTCATATTTCATATTTCAGATTTTATATTAATTTGGTTTTAAATTTACAGTGGTTTTTATTATGACTAGTTGATGTAATAAATAAATTCTTTTATACTATACCCTAGAAAATGTGATTCTCTTCATGCTTATATATTACATAAGGTTAACTGACTGGATAAGTTATTAACTCCTACCACCTAAGAAAATGTGATGGTTTCATACTAATCATATAAGTTACCAATTCCAAAATAGGGATTCCATATACCACTCAGCAAGGTGAGACAGATCAGAGATATCTATTACTCACATTATCTGCAAAATTAGGAATTTCCCCATATATATATATTTTATATATTTTTTATATATCATTTAAATTTATCAAAATTGGTTTAAGCATTTTTTTGCGCTAAAAACTCCAAACATTCTTTTATCCTATCACAGTTTTGTATTAGATATCCTTAGGGGAATATCCTAGGAGTTTTTTGCTTACCAAAAAATTGGGCAGCACAAGAAAGTTTTATACTCCTTTCCCTATTGTAGTATGCCCACTTACCTCCCAACCTCCCTGATCCCCCCCAAACAGCTCTCTAACCCTTCCCCTCTACCTATTTGCGTCCATCTTAGGTACTGGAAGCTGTCTCCCAGTACCCAGTTTGCTGCAAAACAGGCAATTATATATATATATATATATATATATATATATATATATAATACCCATTTTTCTGTAGTGTAGCTGCCCCCCCCTCAATACCTAAACCCCTTCCCCCTCCTAGATCCCCTTTCTTAAAATTATCCCACATATGATCCCCCTCATTGCCCCTCCTTCCCCCTCAATCACTCAGCTGCATTTTGTTTTTACCCTGCAGCATGACGTAGCGGCCCCACGCACTCTCGCCTCCTCCAGCGATGGGCCGCCCACCCGCCTCCCTCCTTACGCTCCCACCCACCAACGATTGGCCCACCGCTGTCCGATGCAGAGAGGGCCGCAGAGTGTGTATGTGTGTGTGGATATGTGTATGCCTCTGTATGTGTGTTTGTGTGGATATGTGTATGTCTCTGTATGTGTATGTGTGTATGCTTCTGTGTGTGTGTGTATGTATGTGTATGCCTCTGTATGTGTGTGTGTATTGTCTCTGTATGTGTGTGTGTGTATGCCTCTGTATGTGTGTGTGTGTTTGTCTCTGTATGTGTGTGTGTATGTCTGTATGTGTATGTGTGTATGTCTCTATATGCGTTTTTGTGTATATGTGTATGCCTCTGTATGTGTTTGTGTGTATATGTGTATGCCTCTGTATGTGTTTGTGTGTATTCCTCTGTATGCATTTGTGTGTATATGTGTATGCCTCTGTATGTGTTTGTGTGTATGTGTGTGTGTATTCCTCTGTATATGTTTGTGTGTATGTATTCCTCTGTATGTATTTGTGTGTATGTGTGTGTGTGTGTATTCCTCTGTATGTGTTTGTGTGTATTCCTCTGTATGCATTTGTGTGTATATGTGTATGCCTCTGTATGTATTTGTGTGTATGTGTGTGTGTGTGTATTCCTCTGTATATGTTTGTGTGTATATGTGTATGCCTCTGTATGTATGTGTGTATGCCTCTGTATGTATGTGTATGAATTTGAGTGTGTGTTTATGCCTGTGTTCAACTTATTTACCAAACATGTTGCTAAAAAAACAGGGTACATTTTAGATGGTTTTTTAATAGAAAAGTGGTAAAATAAATATGCTTATTAATATATGTACAGTACATGCATAAAACATCAGGAGTTTAGTACAGAAGCAGAAAATTATCACTGCAAATCTTTGCTTAGATACCCATGACAAATAAAATTGTAGATTTTAAAAACTGTATTCCAGTAAACCTTTATTTTTTTTCAGACATGCAGCACCAAAAATGCAACCTATAAGTCTCATACATATGGCTGTCTGAGAGGGACAGAGCTCAGAATAAGGGACTGTACCTCTCAAATAGGGACAATTGGGAGGCCTCTTACTACTTCTTTGGTAAACAAAGCTCATAAGAATGAGACAATACACCACAAAACATTACACACAATAGAGATGTGAGCAATGCAAGGACACCTTTTGATCACAACCTATTAACCATTATATGACAGCCATTACTGACAGTATTGTGATATAAATGACTTGGCTTTATCAGCTGCCACCTGTACACACACTTGTGTGTGTGCAGTGAATGTGCTCACTTTATAACTGCTACAATAAAACATTCTCTTGGGACTGCTGAGCTCTTCACACATCCCAGCCACTTCCTCTGCTAAGCGCTGTCAGTAACAGCTGTGTCATAAACATGCCAGCATTTTTCTGGTGTGTTTGGGGGATGAGGGGGGGAACAAGTAGACTTTGGGATTAGTTTGTGTGTAGTGTGGTATATGTGTTGCTGATTGTGCAGTGTTTAGCATGTACTATTTAGTAGAATGTGTGTATGTGTAGTGTGTGTAGTGCCACTGTGTATGTGTGTCTGTATAGCATGTGTGTGCTCAATCAAACACAATGAAATCATATTTTTTGTTCGATTCCATACTTCCTTAAAGGGATAATGTATTGTTAAATTGCTTTCCCTTTAATGTGTTTACAATGATTTGTTATACCAGCTGCAGAGTTTAAAATGTAAATTACTGTTTTAGATATTAGCTGTCTCTGCAAATTGGCTTAGCTCAATGGTTATCTCCATATATTTACACATAATCCTTATTTTATCTCTCTATACACAGGGAGACCAATACTTAGGCAAGAACAATTCCAGCAAGACAGCTGGACAGGATACTAACCGGAAAACCACTCTAATCTCATACGTATTGGCTTAGTATATATAGGTTTAAAATATATCAACTTTATTAGTTTTATTTAAAAAGGGTTACACACAATAAAAACAGTTGCAGCAAGTAAAAGTGTTTTTTTTCAAACTAATGTAGTGAAAAGGTTGGATAGTTACAAATTCTTATCCTGAATTAATATCATGGATAGTAACTCCCACCTAAAGAGGATTTGTGATAAATCTTAATGATAAAGGTATGTTTGTAATCTGCTGTGGGCTAACATCCCTGCAAAATGGGGCCAAACCTATTAGGAGCCACTATTCAGTCGAAGTGTGTACTAATATATTGTATACCTCACTGAGTATTATATGGATACTAAAATAAATTGTACCCATATGTACTGTGTGATAGAGTATTGCAACAGTAGTTGTATGGCTAGGTATTGATACCTTGTAAGTTACGTGTAGTATACACTTAAATATACAAATTACTTGTTAGTGTGCCCGTGGGTCACAATTAGAATATTGGTTGCTCCACAGATTAGAGGTATATCGCCGCCGTCATTTTTACAGCCCAATATCCAAAATGAAGCATGTGTATATAAATGAAACCACAGGAGTTACCGTGTATTCAAACGTTAAAGGGACAGTACACTGTAAAATTGTTTTTCCATAAATGTATTTTAAATGACTTGTTATACCAACTGCAGGGTATAAAATATTTGAGAAATTGCATTTTCGGGTTTATTTGTGTGTCTGAAGTAGCAGGTTTTTTGCTTTGAAACCACAGCCTATTACAATGGGTTGAGCTTCAGGTAATATCAGATCTTATTATGTTATCACTTTTATGTGCACAGACTTGCTTCCATATCTTATAATTGTCTGGAAAACCAAAGCTCAATACATAGAGAGAACAATGGAAAATTATCATTTTATTACTTAACTATCCTGCATTCCACTGGAAGTGTAATCTCTTCTGCTGGCTGTGTTTACTTAGGCTTGTCAATAGCGTATACGCCAGTATCAAAACTTTCAGTATAGGTTTGGAAACCACAAGCTAAATCAGCTATTTCAAACGCTGAAATATGAGTAAAGGAGCTACTTGCAACCGATTTAATACACTCTAGCAGGTAAAAAGGATCATTGGGAATAATTTAAAGGGGAGAAAGTTTTTGGGTGAACTGTCCCTTTAAGTTACAGTGTAACCAACAACTCGCCACTAACTTTGTAACGGTTGCTATTGATTAATTATAAAGATACATATCGTATACTTTTGTTATAAGATTTTCAGCAATCTCCAAAGGAGTGTAATAATTAGCTAGGAGGCTTATACAGATTACTTGTTAGTATGCCCATGGGTCACAGTTAGAATATTTATTGCTCCACAGATTAGTGGTATATCTCCACAGTCATATGTACAGCCCAATATCTAAAATGGAGTGTATGTATATAAATGAAACCAGTGTAATACTTAGCGAGGAGGCTTATACAGATTACTTGTTAGTGTGCCCATTGGTCACAGAATATTCATTGCTCCACAGATTAGAGGTATATCTCCACAGTCATATGTACAGCCAATATCTAAAATGGAGCGTATGTATAAAAATTACACCACAGAAGTGGTAACAGGAGTTACCGTGTATTCAAACGTTAAGTAACACTGTAACCAACGACTCACAACTATGTATCGGTTGCTATTGATTACTTAAAAAGTTACATATTGTATACTTTTATTATAAGATTTTCAACAACCTACAAAGGAGTGTAATGCTTGGCGAGGAGGCTTAACGCTAAAGCTCGCCACCAGGCAGGTATGTGCAGGATATGCGATTTATTAGTTTTATTTATTAGATTTAGTAACCTAAATCAGCTGGTTTTAGAAACGCCGAACAGCAAGACTCCTATAGAGAGGCCTCTCACCCCACTATGAATTGTATTGTTAGTTGTTAAATATCATATGCTTGTAATTTGTACTGTGGGCGACCACCACAAGAGGTTAGTAAAAGAAATATGAGTAGCACAAAGTTTGCCCTAGGGCAGTAATAATTAGTGCTGAAATTACAGGTATGTGCTACATAAGTACCTTGAATTAACTAGTATCGGATAGCCCCGATCAACAGATCTCCTAAGGAGATACCACTTTCCCCATAGTTGATTAATACATAAGAAATACCACTTACACTAGTGCAAAATTAAAACTACAGGACACCCAACAATCCTGTCATTCCTCCCTTAACATGTTTCGCCTACTGGCTTTGTCAAAAGTAGAGGCGCCGCCCAGAATGCAGCCTTTTATTTACTTCCTATTAGACATCACGCACATTTCTTATGATGTCATGAATGGCCAATCAAATATACATGAAAAAAAGGACCTTTATCCTAAAATGAATAATGCATTTTACTAACTGATTTACTCCCTTATGTATTGAAAAAGGCAGGACCAAATAATGTATCTGACCATACCGTTGTCCACAGAGGGGATCATCATTACTAATATATACACAGTATTTTACTTCTCAAGTAGGCATGACATTGTAATAATACTCTATCATACCAGTCCTGTAATGGTTTGTCTGTATAGGAAGAATTTATGACAGAGAGGTTAATATACATAGGCCCCTAGTTATCAAGCCGTCAACCGCAAATACGCTGGAATTCCACAGAGTATTTGTGGCGAGGCTGATTCGCCTTAATTATCAAGCCCTACACACCGGCAAAAGTAGAATATAGTGACGCAAGCTTCGATCCGCCGGACCCAGTCCGACACAGATCGATTCTTACGTCACTCCAGATGTTCCAAACGCAAGTTTGGCACAATCTGACTACTTTTGCTAGTTATCAAATGACTAGCAGGTACGCTCAGCATTTTTCCGGCCCAGCGTACCTGGTTTTCAATATGCAGCCCTGGAGGCGGCGGATACCATAGGAATCAATGGGAGTCTGACCATAGCGAAAGTTCATGTTCGCTGCTGCCCGACATCCCATTGATTCCTATGTGAAACGTCTGCACCTAACATCCTAACATGTACCCCGAGTCTAAACACCCCTAATGTGCCCCCCCTACACCGCCGCAACTAAATAAATGTATTACCCCCTAAACCACCGCTCCCGGAGCCCACCACCACTGTAATAAACTGATTAACCCCTAAACCGCCGCTCCCGGAGCCCACCGCCACTCTAATAAACTGATTAACCCCTAAACTGCCGCTCCCGGACCCCGCCGCCACCTACATAATATCTATTAACCCCTATCCTGCCCCCCTATACCGCCGCCACCTATAATAAATTTATTAACCCCTATCCTGCCGATCCCGTACCCCGCCGCAACTAAATAAATTGTTTAACCCCTAAACCGCCGGTCACGGACCCTGCCGCAACCTATATTAAATTTATTAACCCCTAATCTGCCCCCCCTACACCGTCGTCACCTATAATAAATGTATTAACCCCTATCCTGCCCCCCGTATACCGCCGCCATCTATATTAACTAACTAACTAACCCTAACACCCCCCTAACTTAAATATTATTTTAATAAATCTAAATAAAATTACTCTTATTAACTAAATTAATCCTATTTAAAACGAAATACTTACCTGTAAAATAAACCCTAAGATAGCTACAATGTAATTAATAATTACATTGTAGCTATTTTAGGATTTATATTTATTTTACAGGTAACTTTGTATTTATTTTAACTAGGTAGAATAGTTATTAAATAGTTATTAACTATTTAATAACTACCTAGCTAAAAGAAATACAAAATTACCTGTAAAATAAATCCTAACCTAAGTTACAATTAAACCTAACACTACACTATCATTAAATAAATTAAATTAATTATCTACAAATACCTACAATTAAATACAATTAAATAAACTAACTAAAGTACAAAAAATAAAAAAAACTAAGTTACAAAAAATAAAAAAATATTACAAGATTTTTAAGCTAATTACACCTAATCTAAGCCCCCTAATAAAATAACAAAGCCCCCCAAAATAAAAAATGCCCTACCCTATTCTAAATTACGATAGTTAACAGCTCTATTACCTTACCAGCCCTTAAAAGGGCCTTTTGCGGGTCATGCCCCAAAGAAATCAGCTCTTTTGCCTGTAAAAAAAAACACAATACCACCCCCAACATTACAACCCACCACCCACATACCCCTACTCTAACCCAAACCCCCTTAAATAAACCTAACACTACCCCCCTGAAGATCATCCTACCTTTAACGGTCTTCAGCCAGCCAACCACCGATGGAACAGAAGAGCACATCCACAGCGGTCGAAGTCTTCATCCAAGGGGCGCTGAAGAGGTCTTCCATCCGATAGAAGTCTTCATCCAGGCGGCGTCTTCAATCTTTATCCATCCGGAGCAGAGCGGAGCCATCTTCAAAGCAGCCGACGCTGAGCCATCTTCATCCACCGACGCCTACTCGTCGAATGAATATTCCTTTAAGTGACTTCATCCAAGAATACTATCAGCCAATCGGAATTAAGGTAGGAAAAATCTGATTGGCTGATCCAATCAGCCAATCAGATTGAGCTCGCATTCTATTGGCTGTTCCGATCAGCCAATAGAATGCAAGCTCAATCTGATTGGCTGATTGGATCAGCCAATCAGATTGAACTTGAATCTGATTGGCTGATTGGATCAGCCAATCAGATTTTTCCTACCTATCCTATAGAATCCTATCTGCCAATCGGAATTCGAGGGATGCCCTCTTGGATGACGTCACTTAAAGGAATATTCATTCGGCGAGTAGGCGTCGGTGGATGAAGATGGCTCCGCGTCGGCTGCTTTGAAGATAGCTCCACTCCGGATGGATGAAGACTGAAGACGCCGCCTGGATGAAGACTTCTATCGGATGGAAGACCTCTTCAGCGCCCCTTGGATGAAGACTTTGACCGCTGCGGATGTCCTCTTCTGTTCCATCTGTGGTCGGCTGGCTGAAGATGGTTAAAGGTAGAATGATCTTCAGGGGGGTAGTGTTAGGTTTATTTAAGGGGGGTTTGGGTTAGAGTAGGGGTATGTGGGTGGTGGGTTGTAATGTTGGGGGGTGGTATTGTGTTTTTTTTTACAGGCAAAAGAGCTGATTTCTTTGGGGCATGCCCCGCAAAAGGCCCTTTTAAGGGCTGGTAAGGTAATAGAGCTGATAACTATCGTAATTTAGAATAGGGTAGGGCATTGTTTTTTTTGGGGGGGGCTTTGTTATTTTATTAGGGGGCTCAGATTAGGTGTAATTAGCTTAAAAATCTTGTAATATTTTTTTATTTTTTTGTAACTTAGTTTTTTTTATTTTTGTACTTTAGTTAGTTTATTTAATTGTATTTAATTGTAGGTATTTGTAGATAATTAATTTAATTTATTTAATGATAGTGTAGTGTTAGGTGTAATTGTAACTCAGGTTAGTTTTTATTTTACAGGTAACTTTGTATTTATTTTAACTAGGTAGAATAGTTATTAAATAGTTATTAACTATTTAATAACTATCTAGCTAAAAGAAATACAAAATTGCCTGTAAAATAAATCCTAACCTAAGTTACAATTAAACCTAACACTACACTATCATTAAATAAATTAAATTAATTATCTACAAATACCTACAATTAAATAAACTAACTAAAGTACAAAAAATAAAAAAAATTAAGTTACAAAAAATAAAAAAATATTACAAGATTTTTAAGCTAATTACACCTAATCTAAGCCCCCTAATAAAATAACAAAGCCCCCCAAAATAAAAAATGCCCTACCCTATTCTAAATTACGATAGTTAACAGCTCTATTACCTTACCAGCCCTTAAAAGGGCCTTTTGCGGGGCATGCCCCAAAGAAATCAGCTCTTTTGCCTGTAAAAAAAAACACAATACCACCCCCCAACATTACAACCCACCACCCATATACCCCTACTCTAACCCAAACCCCCTTAAATAAACCTAACACTACCCCCCTTAAGATCATGCTACCTTTAACGGTCTTCAGCCAGCCGACCACCGATGGAACAGAAGAGCACATCCACAGCGGTCGAAGTCTTCATCCAAGGGGCGCTGAAGAGGTCTTCCATCCGATAGAAGTCTTCATCCAGGCGGCGTCTTCAATCTTTATCCATCCGGAGCAGAGCGGAGCCATCTTCAAAGCAGCCGACGCGGAGCCATCTTCATCCACTGACGCCTACTCGCCGAATGAATATTCGTTTAAGTGACGTCATCCAAGAATACTATCAGCCAATCGGAATTAAGGTAGGAAAAATCTGATTGGCTGATCCAATCAGCCAATCAGATTGAGCTCGCATTCTATTGGCTGATCGGAACAGCCAATAGAATGCGAGCTCAATCTGATTGGCTGATTGGATCAGCCAATCAGATTGAACTTGAATCTGATTGGCTGATTGGATGAAGACTTCTATCGGATGGAAGACCTCTTCAGCGCCCCTTGGATGAAGACTTTGACCGCTGCGGATGTCCTCTTCTGTTCCATCGGTGGTCGGCTGGCTGAAGATGGTTAAAGGTAGAATGATCTTCAGGGGGGTAGTGTTAGGTTTATTTAAGGGGGTTTGGGTTAGAGTAGGGGTATGTGGGTGGTGGATTGTAATGTTGGGGGGTGGTATTGTGTTTTTTTTACAGGCAAAAGAGCTGATTTCTTTGGGGCATGCCCCACAAAAGGCCCTTTTAAGGGCTGGTAAGGTAATAGAGCTGATAACTATCGTAATTTAGAATAGGGTAGGGCATTGTTTTTTTTGGGGGGGGGCTTTGTTATTTTATTAGGGGGCTCAGATTAGGTGTAATTAGCTTAAAAATCTTGTAATATTTTTTTATTTTTTTGTAACTTAGTTTTTTTTATTTTTGTACTTTAGTTAGTTTATTTAATTGTATTTAATTGTAGGTATTTGTAGTTAATTAATTTAATTTATTTAATGATAGTGTAGTGTTAGGTGTAATTGTAACTCAGGTTAGTTTTTATTTTACAGGTAACTTTGTATTTATTTTAACTAGGTAGAATAGTTATTAAATAGTTATTAACTATTTAATAACTATCTAGCTAAAAGAAATACAAAATTGCCTGTAAAATAAATCCTAACCTAAGTTACAATTAAACCTAACACTACACTATCATTAAATAAATTAAATTAATTATCTACAAATACCTACAATTAAATAAACTAACTAAAGTACAAAAAATAAAAAAAAATAAGTTACAAAAAATAAAAAAATATTACAAGATTTTTAAGCTAATTACACCTAATCTAAGCCCCCTAATAAAATAACAAAGCCCCCCAAAATAAAAAATGCCCTACCCTATTCTAAATTACGATAGTTAACAGCTCTATTACCTTACCAGCCCTTAAAAGGGCCTTTTGCGGGGCATGCCCCAAAGAAATCAGCTCTTTTGCCTGTAAAAAAAAACACAATACCACCCCCCAACATTACAACCCACCACCCATATACCCCTACTCTAACCCAAACCCCCTTAAATAAACCTAACACTACCCCCCTTAAGATCATGCTACCTTTAACGGTCTTCAGCCAGCCGACCACCGATGGAACAGAAGAGCACATCCACAGCGGTCGAAGTCTTCATCCAAGGGGCGCTGAAGAGGTCTTCCATCCGATAGAAGTCTTCATCCAGGCGGCGTCTTCAATCTTTATCCATCCGGAGCAGAGCGGAGCCATCTTCAAAGCAGCCGACGCGGAGCCATCTTCATCCACTGACGCCTACTCGCCGAATGAATATTCGTTTAAGTGACGTCATCCAAGAATACTATCAGCCAATCGGAATTAAGGTAGGAAAAATCTGATTGGCTGATCCAATCAGCCAATCAGATTGAGCTTGCATTCTATTGGCTGATCGGAACAGCCAATAGAATGCGAGCTCAATCTGATTGGCTGATTGGATCAGCCAATCAGATTGAACTTGAATCTGATTGGCTGATTGGATGAAGACTTCTATCGGATGGAAGACCTCTTCAGCGCCCCTTGGATGAAGACTTTGACCGCTGCGGATGTCCTCTTCTGTTCCATCGGTGGTCGGCTGGCTGAAGATGGTTAAAGGTAGAATGATCTTCAGGGGGGTAGTGTTAGGTTTATTTAAGGGGGTTTGGGTTAGAGTAGGGGTATGTGGGTGGTGGATTGTAATGTTGGGGGGTGGTATTGTGTTTTTTTTAAAGGCAAAAGAGCTGATTTCTTTGGGGCATGCCCCACAAAAGGCCCTTTTAAGGGCTGGTAAGGTAATAGAGCTGATAACTATCGTAATTTAGAATAGGGTAGGGCATTGTTTTTTTTTGGGGGGGGGCTTTGTTATTTTATTAGGGGGCTTAGATTAGGTGTAATTATCTTAAAAATCTTGTAATATTTTTTTATTTTTTTGTAACTTAGTTTTTTTTTATTTTTGTACTTTAGTTAGTTTATTTAATTGTATTTAATTGTAGGTATTTGTAGATAATTAATTTAATTTATTTAATGATAGTGTAGTGTTAGGTGTAATTGTAACTCAAGTTAGTTTTTATTTTACAGGTAAATTTGTCTTTATTTTAACTAGGTAGCTTTTAAATAGTTAATAACTATTTAATAGGGAGATAATCTGAGGCGGCCCTTCCTGACACAGGCTGCCGAACTTCTGTGACAGTGATCTGCCCTCCAGGTGACACTTTTACCACTTGATATAACTGCTAGCTGGGGCTTGTATAGAGGACACTGGGACTCATCTCACTTTACTGGATTGCTGCCAAACACCCTCTAAGCTGTGGTGCGAAGACGCCATTTTTAGTTTCCCCACAAAATAATGCCGCTGCATTAGTTCTTCATAAACTAAACCATCAAAGGTCACCAGGTGTCTGTAGCCTTGCTGTAAAGGGTGGATCAGGGATAGAGGAAAGTGATTTGTTCCATTTGGCAGTAGAAATTAACTCCATGTGTGTCACTCAGCTACCTAAAAACACACTTTTCTGAGGATAGACTGTAAACTACTGTTGCTCAGCTAGCCACGTGAAACTTGCACTGGGTGTAAATACCTTTGCACCGCGCTGCACAGTGACTGCCTTTGATCTTTATTTTTTCCTCTCTGCTCTGCTTTTTGCTAATTAGAGTGAATATCCTTAAAGGGGAAAAGATAGAGGGGATATATATTTGAACTGCTGCTGTAATCCCCACACTGTACTCCAGTGCCTCTTTTAAGTATACCATACACCATCTGAGCATACAATTAACAACTTGTTTGGTTGAATAACTCTGCTAATGCCACACCACAAGGGCGCAACTTGAAGGAGTAGTACTGAGCACATATTCGGTGGGCACTCTCCCCTCCCCTTTCCTGCTGTACATAGTTGCAGCGGGTCATAACCCACAATCCTTTTCCGGCTTGGTTCAGTGGTGGCAATTTCCCCGGGGAGAGTGCTAGTTAAGAGTTTTGTCACCCTAAGAAACTGGTGTCTACTACACCCCAGCCCATTGGGCCGGTGGCCTAATAACATGTGAACATTTTACCTTAAGTCAACAGTGCATCTTTGTTTTTTATTTGACAAGAAACACCTTTTTCTCCATGTAATGGATTGAGGCTTCCTGGTAGGCCGCATTAACCTGCTCTGTGCTCAGTGTTTTGTTTTTTCATGCTCCAGTCCTATTCCAGTCAACTCAAATCGTCTGTCTCTGACCCTGGGACTTGTTTCTCTATAGGCTGATAACAGGGGAATACCAGGTCTGTACACACTCACTTCCTTTGAATTAAAATATACCTATCTTCACAGCGTGCCAATATGTCACAACCGAATAGGAGGAAGAATAAACCACAATTCCCCCTAAAAAAGACAGTAATAGATCATTTCAGCCCTCCCCCACCAGACCCTCAAGCTTCCTACGCTCATGCGACTCTCCAGTGTCTGAGCCCGCTGAATTGATTTTATCAGCTCTTAAAGAAGTACAAGGGGGTTCATCAGATGCAGTTACTCCAACCTTCATTCTTGAGTCATTAAAAAAAATGTTGGATGACCACCATGATTCATTTGCCGCAAAACTCTCTGCCTCTACGGCCGAGCTCAAAAGGGAAATATCTTCCACTAATGAGCGAATAGATACACTTGAAAGGAAGTATGAGGACTTAGCTACTGAACAGTCTAATACCCTAGCTTACACTCAACACCTCTCTGAATACCTAGACACGGTAGAAGACAAGATTGCGGACATAGAGGACAGGTCTCGGCGCAATAACCTTAGGATCCGAGGTGTGCCTGAGACCGTGTCCACATCAGATCTTCAGCCTTATCTTCAGGAACTCTTTCAGAATTTGGCCCCAGCTACGTCAGATTCAGAAAACCTCTTGGATCGAGCTCACCGCTCTCTCAGACCCAAAGGTCTGCCAGAAGACCAGCCTCTGGACGTTATTGTAAGACTGCATTTTTTCACTTACAAAGAACGGATACAGAGCACATTTTCAAAAGGTATCACTCCCGGAAAAATTTCAGAAGCTACAAATATTTCCAGACTTATCCGCCAGAACCCTCCAGCAGAGGAAAACCTTCTCCGACATTACTGCGGTTCTGCGGAAGAAGAATGTTAGATACCAATGGGGTTACCCACTCAAATTATTGGTCTTCAGAGATAACCAAACGCACATCATCCGAAATGTTTCCCAGGGACTTAAACTTCTCGAACTTTGGAAGATGACTCCCACCCGAAACATGGTCAGAGCCCAAAACCACAATCCTCCCAATTGAATCCAGCTGCCCTTGACTGGTCGGCCTCACCTCCAAGAAGATCTGACTCTCCAGATACCTGAACTGTATCCTTTGTTATGAGACATTTTTTAAATTTCTATGGACATCTCAGTAATGTCTGACTTCTTGATGCAGAATGTTTATTGCTTATTATCCATGGCAGCAGACCCCTGATGGATTTGCGTTCTCTGTGGATTGACTCCTAATTGGACTACGATAAGTATATGCTGAATATGTGATTGTTGTCTTTTATTGCATATAGTATATTATTTATGTTATAGGTATTATGTTTAAACTGTTCCTCCTGTTACTCATGCAACTTTTTATATGACTTTACTGCTTAGTTTACTTTATGCTTCCTCCCCTTAATACCCAAACATTGAGGGGTTACTTCCCCTCTGCTATTTTAGACAAGGAATTTGGATGAGGGTTAGGGATTTTTTCCCTTAGTATTAACTCTAAGCATCCAAGATCTCCTTAATCTGTACACCTCGTAGATACACTACAGTGATGCCTCTTTACCCCATTATACAGCTCATGCCCCCTTGTTTCAGATAAATGAGTTTTGCAGGCCTAGGATGTATCTTTGTGAACCAAAGAAATGTATGTTTATACTGAGCCCTTCTACTTTCTGCTCATCTCCTCTGTGTGGCTCGATGGTATGTACAATATATTTTTAACTTTATACACAGCCTTGAATGTAGAGGTGATACACAATTGTTCGTGCGGTCGAGCTCCCACAGTAAAAGATGTTTCTCCTATATCAGGTTATGATGGTTACTTTCCACAATTTAGGAACATTCTTACTCCAATAACAATGTTTATTCTTAAGTTTTATAATGTATTTTCAGTTTTTTAATTATGTTGCATTGACTCCTCTACAAGCCTATTGTGTCATATAGAAGCATCTCATATCTCTATTTTTTGCTGAACACCTTGTTTAATATTATGATATATTGTTGTCTAGTGAGGAAAATTACAATAAGGATAGATCCTTTTCTACTGTCCATTAATCTGTAGATAGCGATAAATCACCTGTCGCTCAGATTTCACTAAGACTTGAGCACAAACCCCCCTTCCCGCCAAACACTGAACAATGTATCTATTTCGGCTTCCAGTCGCACTGTAACTTCCAGTAGAGCAGGCGGCAATTTGAGGCCTCCTGTATTTTTCTTTTTTCATCACCACTTTTTTTACTCTTGCACTACACCCCCTCCCCTCCTTTTGTTATTTCTTTCTATTTCTCTTTTTTCTCTTAGGCGCTCGCTACTCACATTTACTTTTTTCTCACTTTTCCACTTGCTCACCTCCCCCCCCCTCCCTCCCCCTTTTAACTAAGGGACCCCTCTTTTGAAGGGGACTACCAACGCGGTTTGTCTTGTCTATACCGCACCCTACCTTTTTCTTTTTTTTATTATTATTTCTTCACCAGCACCAACTTCTCTTCTTTTTCTTTGTTTGCTCCGGAGTGTCGGAACCCCCCCCTTTTTTTTTCTCTTCCCCTCCTCTCCTCAGAGTGTGTCCTTGTGCTGCCCTGACCTTATATATTCCCTCCACATGTCTGCATATACGTTAGCAGTATGGCTCTGACCTGCACGTCACATAATGTTAGAGGTCTTAATGCACCTAACAAGCGCAGCAGGCTCTTGAGATATCTTTCTCATGTTAAATCCCAAATTGTGTTTCTCCAAGAGACCCACTGGATTGATGGCTCTCCGATTCCACTTAAAACTAAGCTATATCCAGTGGTCGAAACTGCGTCCTTTTCCGGTAAGTCCCGGGGGGTTGCCATTTTAATCCACAAAAACTTGCTCTATGAGAAGTTAGACACCTTTACTGACCCGTAGATCTACTCTGGATCCTGTCGTCCTGGCCCAAATCGAATCTACCAAATCCCAGATTGTTAACTTAGAGAAGGTGAGGTATGGCAAGTACAAAAAACCAAACAACTGTATTACTCTAAAGGGAACAAGGCTTACCGCCTATTAGCTAACAAGCTAAGACAACGAACGGCGTAAGCCCGTATACCCTACTTTAAAACCCCCAATGGAGTAATTCGGCTTCCGGCTGACATTGGCGAAGCATTCGCTAGCTACTATCAAGAGCTATACAATCTGGAAAGATCTCAAGACTCCCCTGTCCCTACCTCCATAGCAGTCAAAACATTCTTAGATCCACTTTCTCTCCCGACTCTAGATGACGATCAGAAAGGTTTCCTAGACGCGCCCATCACCTCTGTAGAAATCACCCAAGCAATTAAATCTCTAAAGTCACAGAAAGCCCCAGGCCCCGATGGCTATACCGCCACCTTTTACGAACGTTTTGGCTCCTTACTTACTCCCTTATTGTCCAGAGTGTTTTCTCTTGCCAGACAAACGGGAAGTTTTCCCCCCCGAGTTTCTGGGAGCAACCATAGTAGCAATACCGAAACCTGGAAAGGAGCCTAACACATGTGCCAATTTTAGGCCTCTCTCTTTAATTAATCTTGATGTGAAGTTGTTCGCTAAAATTTTAGCCACCAGGTTAAACCATATCCTTCCAACCTTAATAGATTGGGATCAGGTGGGCTTCACACCGGGTAGGGAAGGCCCTGATAATACCAGGCGCATCTTGAATATTTTCTTCGAAGCCAAGCGGGAAAAAATACCCTGTGCCACGTTGGCCCTCGATGCTGAGAAAGCATTTGATAGGGTCAACTGGCTTTACTTATTTGAAGTTCTTCAAAAGATTGGATTTCCCCCCCAGTATTTTAAGTCTATTAAAGCACTGTATGCCTCCCCATCAGCGTCAGTAAGAGGCTTAGGCTTCATGTCCCCTTCCTTCCCAATTACTAACGGGACACAACAGGGATACCCTTTATCCCCTCTGATTTTTGTCTTAATTATGGAACCCCTTGCTGCGGCAATTAGAGCGAACTCAAAAATAGAAGGGGTGACAATTGCAGGACTCCCTCAAAAAACAGCGTTGTTCGCTGACGATCTTACCATCTTCTTGGGGAACCCGACTCATTCCCTCCCTCTCTTATGGAACTTTTAGACACATTTGGAAAGGTCTCTTATTACAAGCTAAACATCAGCAAGACGGATGCCTTCACAATTAATATCCCCCAGGCAGAATGTGCTTCTCTCAAGAGACGATATTCGTTTAATTGGTCACAGCAGAGGATTAAACATTTGGGAGTATTCCTCTCCTGGAATATCACTACTATTGTTGAATCAAACTTTTATCCTCTTCTGCATTCCTTTCAAAAATCAGTAGAGCGCTGGAACGTCCCATGTATCTCTTGGCTGGGCAGGGTTGCAGCTTTTAAAATGACCCTCCTTCCAAAACTGACCTATCTGTTTAGAACTCTGCCGATACCTATTCCTAAATCTCTTATAGGGAAGTTTCAGCTGCTCTGCAATAAATTTATTTGGAAATTCAAGCATCCACGGGTAGCTACAAAAATTTTACAACTTCCAATACTAAGTGGGGGTGCGGGCGCCCCCAACTTGGCGTGTTATCATGAGGCCTCTAGGTTGGCCCATATCCTTCCGTGGAACACAGACACCTCAGAATGTAAGTGGTGGAGAATAGAACAGGCAACTCTCCCTGATTCACTCACTCTCTCCGACTTGCTTTGGATTCCTAAGCACACTCGGGCCTCTTTCAAAATTCAGAACTTTATAATTTTGTCAGTGCTACGTTTTTGGGATAAAATCCGTTCCTTGTCGCAGATAGCTCCACACCCTTTGCTGGTTCACATGCTGTCCGGTCTTCTCCATGCTCTTAGGGACTCACATCCCTCACTATGGCACTTGCATGGCATTTCCACTATTTCGGACCTTTTTCCAGGGGGACAACTAATGTCACCAACCATCTTTAACTCCACATACCATCCCACTCAGCTGCTCCAATTTGAGTTTTGGAGGTTGAGGAGTTTGCTTCACTCGTGGGGTTCACGTCCTTCCCCTTACGAGCTCTTACCAACTGGGAACAGCGTTGGGCCACAGCTCAAAGGATCCCCAGATCCCTTTCCATCTCCTACCAAGATTTACTTAACCCCCCAACCTTTTACAAATCGCCTTATTTTATATCATGGGAAAGGGCTCTGTACTTTCATGCCTCACAGGAGAAGTGGTCTATGGCCACTCGACTTACGAAACAGGCTCTCCACTGTATAACCCTAATGGAGCTACACCTTAAAATTTGCACTCAGTGGCATCTTACTCCCTTAAGACTTTTTAAAATTTCCCCCTTGAATTCTCCGCTGTGATGGAGGAAATGTGGGGAAGTTGGTTCCCCGTCACATATTTGGTGGAGTTGCCCTGTACTGCAGCCCCTCTGGAAAATGCTCTCCCACAGATGTCATGCTCTTGACCCTGCTATGTGGACAAAACCACAAACTATACTTTTTCATCTGTCTGTGGAGACCCCCCTCAACCCTAAAGGGTTGTTTACTATTTACCTGGCGATGTCTACTAAACTTTCCATTGCTCGCTTATGGAAACAGCCTATTCCTCTTACCTGGAACGATATAGCTAAGATTATGGATTATTTTGAATGTATGGAGAGCCCTATCTTCACCATAAACAATAAGACAAACTTGCACACCCAGACCTGGGAAATTTGGAGACAATCTAAGTAAACCCAAAATTTGGGTTGCATGAGAGCCCTATTGGACGTATAGGTTGTTTAGATATTCCCTGTTGTTTCTCTCCCCCTCTCTTTCCCCTTCCTTACTGCTCCTCCCTTTTTTTTTTTTTTTTTTTTTTCTTCCCCCCCCCCTCTCCGACACTCTGTTGCACAATCATATTTTTTCTGTAGTCTTCCTCCCTTTTGGTTTCATTCTCAAACACCTTAACTTAAAGGACACCTTTATAAGTACAATTCCATATCTACAATATTCATGGTATTGCTCCATGACTTCTGATATTACCCCATACATCTCTCGCAGGTTAAGACTACTGTTATTTATTGTTGGTTTCCTGTTCATAGTATTACTAAGTATCCCTGGTTGAAGTTATAAACAAGCACCTTAATATAAAAATTAGATTTTTTCTTTGTTATGAGACCCATAGGTGGTCTTCTATATCTTGGGAAGCCTCTTTTTGCGACAGTTTGACCTATTTTAAGGTCCGTTAGAGGCCCCGGATACCTGTTATGAGGCTTAAAACCATTGTAAGACATGTGATGTATATTGCATATTGTAACGAAATATTGTATTGTAATTTTTATTTGTCTTGCTCTTGAAATCTGTATGCCTTTTGTTTTTTCTCTTCTCTTCTACAAACCTCAATAAAAGATTAAAAAAAAAAAATACTATTTAATAGCTATTGTGCCTAGTTAAAATAAATTGAAATTTGCCTGTAAAATAAAAATAAATCCTAAAATAGCTACAATATAATTAGTAGTTATATTGTAGCTATATTAGGGTTTATTTTATAGGTAAGTATTTAGTTTTAAATAGGATTAATTTAGTTAATAAGAGCAATTTTATTTAGATTTATTAAAATAATATTTAAGTTAGGGGGGTGTTAGGGTTAGACTTAGGTTTAGGGGTTAATTAGTTTAATATAGATGGCGGCAGTATAGGGGGGACAGGATAGGGGTTAATAAATTTATTATAGATGGCGACGGTGTAGGGGGGGGCAGATTAGGGGTTAATAAGTTTAATATAGGTGGCGGCAGGGTCCGGGAGCGGTGGTTTAGGGGTTAAACAATTTATTTTGTTGCGCCATGGTACGGGATCGGCAGGATAGGGGTTAATAAATTTATTATAGGTGGTGGCGGTATAGGGGGGGCAGGATAGGGGTTAATAGGTATTATGTAGGTGGCGACGGGGTCCGGGAGCGGCGGTTTAGGGGTTAATCTGTTTATTAGAGTGGCGGTGGGCTCCGGGAGCGGCGGTTTAGGGGTTAATACATTTATTATAGTTGCGGCGGGGTCTAGGAGCGGCGGTTTAGGGGTTAATAACTTTATTTAGTTGTGGGGGGCTCCGGGGGGCGCCGGTATAGGGGGTAGAACAGTATAGTATAGTGTGCGTGCTTAGTGACAGGGGTATCGATAAAGCTAGGAAAAAGCCGAAGAGCAGCGAGATCGGATGAGTGATAACTATCACAGTCCGCTGCTCATCGCCCCGTACTTGGTGCGCAACTTTTTGACAGCTTTTTTGATAACTTTGGCGAGCGTATTCAGGTCTGCGGCGGCGATGGTAGGCGAGCTTAGGCAGGCGTATTGGGCCGGCGAAGGCAGGTAAGTAGACACGTTGATAACTAGAGGCCATGGCCTCAGATCCATGTCAAATGAAGTTACCAAATGTAGCAAGGAAAAGCAAAACTAATATTAACCCCTTAATGACCACAATGTACCCTGTATGTCACTGGTCGCTAAGGGTTTTTTCAGGACATAATAGCACAAGTCTAGCAAGAACACACTATTAATGCACTCCCTCCAGCAGGCTTTGTGGAATAGAGCAGTCTCAACGCTGGTGGCAAGACCGCGCTATAAAATAATCAAGTCCCAAAAAAAGGCCAGCGACATACAGGGTACGTCACTGGTCCTTAAGGGGTTAAAAAAGTTTGTATCTGGTGACATTATTTCAGTGCTAAGTGTTGAACATTTGTGTTCTAATGTGAACAATTCACTATTGTGCAAAATAAAAGAAATTTCAATAAACATACATTTTGCTGCATTATTTTAAATAAAATGTATTAAAATGCAGTGTGGTGTGCTTACTATTGTGAACTTAAAATGACAGTTTATTAGTTAAATAAAACTTACACAGTGTGGTGTTTTATATGCCTAAATTATATTGTGATTTAGACAGTTGTGATTATGCTGTCCATTACATTAATTCTCAAACTTTTCTAAGTAGTTTTTCATTAGACGTGTGATGCCAGTGAAATCTAATAAACATGATTTTTGCTTTTAATTCAATAGAGTGCCTAGTGGGCTTATGACACTCTATTCCATAATATTAATATACATGGGTCCCCGGTATGTTAAAGAGAACTTCTTAATATAAAAAAGTAAAATAATTATTGTATTCATTTAAACCATTTAGTTGTACTGTATTCAAGAGGTAAATCCAGCGTGTTTCTGCTTTTAAAAGGGTACGTTCCATATCTCCACTTCGAATACCTAGTGAGATTTTTTTGTATCCCAAAGCATTTCAGAACTGACTTTTTGGATTCATGAACATGTAAAAAGTGGTTTGCCACACTTTTTTTTTTGCCATTTTCAAGATCTTTCTTGGCTGATTTGACATTTTTCAAATGTTCCAATATTCTAACTTTGAACATTCTTGAGGTCATCCCTCCATAGATCAAATTGCATTTGCAAGTAATGCCATAGATGACTCCTTCCGTGTTACAGTCTATGTAATCTTGGATGTGATAAGTTTTTCCAAATCTATCAGTAATGGATTTTATTTTTTCCACATTTTGACACATGGAACAGGAGCGACAGATAAAATTGCCTGATGTCAATTTACCCTTGCCTTTCTTACTGTCAAAATGACTACAACTCACCATCTCCTTCAAATTCTTGGTCCTTCTATATCCCACTTGGATGTTCTCTTTACCTATTATCTCTGCTAGTATTGGGTCTGCCTTGAGGATACCCATATGTTTATACATAATCTGTACCACTGCGTCTGATTGAGCATTATAAGTCATTATCAGTCTAGTCTTGTCATCTCTTGCTTTAGCTTTGGGTGTAAGGAGGTCTTTCCTATTAGTATGTAATGCCCTCCTTTGGGCTATTTTTAAGGACCTCTTACTATAGCCTCTGGCTAACAGTCGGACTTCCAGTTCTTTCGCTCTTATTTTGATTTGATTTGGAAAAACTTATCACATCCAAGATTGCATAGTCTGTAACACAGAAGGAGTCATCTATGGCATTACTTGCAAATGCAATTTGATCTATGTAGGGATGACCTCAAGAAAGTTCAAAGTTAGAATATTGGAACATTTGAAACATGTCAATCAGCCAAGAAAGATCTTGAAAATGGCAAAAAAATTGACAAGTGTGGCAAACCACTTTTTACATGAACATGAATACAAAAAAGTCAGATCTGAAATGCTTTGGGGGTACAAAAAAATCTCACTAGGTATTCGAAGTGGAGATATGGAACGTACCCTTTTAAAAGCAGAAACACGCTGGATTTACCTCTTGAATACAATACAACTAAATGGTTTAAATGAATACAATAATTATTTTACTTTTTTACATTAAGAAGTTCTCTTTAACATACCTGGGACCCATGAATATTAATATTATGGAATAGAGTGTCATTAGCCCATTAGGCACTCTATTGAATTAAAAGGAAAAATCATGTTTATTAGATTTCACTGGCATCACACGTCACAATAATGAAAAACTACTTAGAAAAGTAGGAGAATTAATGTAATGGACAGTATAATCACAACTGTCTAAATCACAATATAATTTAGGCATCTAAAACACCACACTGTGTAAGTTTATTTAACTAATAAACTGTCATTTTAAGTTCACAACAGTAAGAACACCACCTGCATTTTAATACATTTTATTTAAAATAATGCAACAACATGAATGTTTATTGAAAAAAAAAAATATTTTGCACAATAGTGAATTGTTCACATTAGAACTCAAACGTTCAACACTTAAAGTTCAACACTTAGCACTGAAATAATGTCACCAGATACAAACCTTTTTAATATTAGTTTTGCTTTTCCTTGCTAGATTTGGTAACTTCATTTGACATGGGTCTGAGGTTATGTGTATAAACCTCTCTGTCATAAATTCTTCCTATACAGACAAACCATTACAGGACTGGTATGATAGAGTATTATTATAATGTGATACCCACTTGAGAAGTAAAATACTGTGTATATATTAGTAATGATGATCCCCTCTGTGGACAACGGTGTGGTCAGATACATTATTTGGTCCTGCTTTTTTCAATACATAAGGGAGCAAATCAATTAGTAAAATGCATTATTCATTTTAGGATAAAGGTCCTTTTTTTCATGTATATTTGATTAGCCATTCATGACATCATAAGAAATGTGCGTGATGTCTAATAGGAAGTAAATAAAAGGCTGCATTCTGGGCGGCGCATCCACTTTTGACAAAGCCAGTAGGCGAAACATGTTAAGGGAGGAATGACAGGATTGTTGGGTGTCCTGTAGTTTTAATTTTGCACTAGTGTAAGTGGCATTTCTTATGTATTAATCAACTATGGGGAAAGTGGTATCTCAGGAGATCTGTTGTTCGGGGCTATCCGATACTAGTTAATTCAAGGTACTTATATAGCACATACCTGTAATTTCAGCACTAATTATTACTGCCCTAGGGCAAGCTTTGTGCTACTCATATTTCTTTTACTAACCTCTTGTGGTGGTCGCCCACAGTACAAATTACAAGCATATGATATGATATTTAACAACTAACAATACAATTCATAGTGGGGTGAGAGGCCTCTCTGTAGGAGTTTTGCTGTTTGGGCGGTTCTAAAACCAGCTGATTTAGGTTACTAAATCTAATAAATAAAACTAATAAATCGCATATCCTGCACATACCTGCCTGGTGGCGAGCTTTAGTGTTAAGCTTCCTCGCCAAGTATTACACTCCTTTGTAGGTTGCTGAAAATCTTATAATAAAAGTATACGATATGTAACTTTTTAAGTAATCAATAACAACCGATACATAGTTGCGAGTCGTTGGTTACACTGTTACTTAACATTTGAATACACGGTAACTCCTGTGGTTTCATTTATATACACATGCTCCATTTTAGATATTGGCTGTACATATGACGATGGAGATATACCTCTAATCTGTGTAGCAATGAATATTCTAACTGTGACCCATGGGCACACTAACAAGTAATATGTATACTGAATTCACACACACGAATCACAACACTAATGAATCACCCCAAATCATGCCGTATGTATCACGGTATCACGGTATCCCTCAGCAAAGTCACAACTTTAACGGAAGGCAATAATAAACAGCAGGTGCCAAAAAGTAATAAGAAACACTCACTTAACTTCCAGTGTAGTTCCTCCTTACCCGTCGGTTAGCCCGAAAACCTTGCGAGGATACACAAACCTGTGTTTTACTTCTCCGGCTAAACCGATCTTGGATGCAGCTCCGCTGTAAGTGTACTCTCCACTGTCAATTCACTTCCGGAGTTAGACGCTGTAAGCCGGATCCTGCCCCAGCTGATGTCAAGCAGCCCAATAGCTGTCCATAAGCAGAAACTCACAACAAACCAAGATGCTAGAACGGCTGTATCAAAAAGACATCTTTTATTGCGTTAAAAAGTCAAGTAAACTAACGAGGGCTAAATACAACATATATCCAAAAAAAGATGCATTAAAAGCAGAGAAGAGCAGCACATATCCCCTCACACAGGACGCGTTTCGGGTTGCCCCATACTCACAGAAAATCTTTTAATAAAAATATACGATATGTAACTTTTTAACTAATCAATAGCAACCGATACATAGTTGCGAGTCGTTAGTTACACTGTTACTTAACGTTTGAATACACGGTAACTCCTCTGGTTTCATTTATATACATACGCTCCATTTCTTTCATGTAATTAGCAAGAGTCCATGAGCTAGTGACGAATGGGATATACATTCCTACCAGGAGGGGCAAAGTTTCCCAAACCTCAAAATGCCTACAAATACACCCCTCACCACACCCACAAATCAGTTTTACAAACTTTGCCTCCTATGGAGGTGGTGAAGTAAGTTTGTGCTAGATTCTACGTTGATATGCGCTCCGCAGCAGGTTGGAGCCCGGTTTTCCTCTCAGCGTGCAGTGAATGTCAGAGGGATGTGAGGAGAGTATTGCCTATTTGAATTCAATGATCTCCTTCTACGGGGTCTATTTCATAGGTTCTCTGTTATCGGTCGTAGAGATTCATCTCTTACCTCCCTTTTCAGATCGACGATATACTCTTATATATATACCATTACCTCTGCTGATTCGTTTCAGTACTGGTTTGGCTTTCTACAACATGTAGATGAGTGTCCTGGGGTAAGTAAGTCTTATTTTCTGTGACACTCTAAGCTATGGTTGGGCACTTTTTTATAAAGTTCTAAATATATGTATTCAAACATTTATTTGCCTTGACTCAGGATGTTCAACATTCCTTATTTTCAGACAGTCAGTTTCATATTTGGGATAATGCATTTGAATAAAAAAAATTTTTCTTACCTTAAAATTTGACTTTCCCTGTGGGCTGTTAGGCTCGCGGGGCTGAAAATGCTTCATTTTATTGTGTCATTCTTGGCGCGGACTTTTTTGGCGCAATTTTTTTTTTCTGTTTCCGGCGTCATACGTGTCACCGGAAGTTGCGTCATTTTTTGACGTTCTTTTGCGCCAAAAATGTCGGCGTTCCGGATGTGGCGTCATTTTTGGCGCCAAAAGCATTTAGGCGCCAAATAATGTGGGCGTCTTATTTGGCGCTAAAAAAATATGGGCGTCACTTTTGTCTCCACATTATTTAAGTCTCATTTTTTATTGCTTCTGGTTGCTAGAAGCTTGTTCACTTGCATTTTTTCCCATTCCTGAAACTGTCATTTAAGGAATTTGATCAATTTTGCTTTATATGTTGTTTTTTCTATTACATATTGCAAGATGTCCCATGTTGAAGCTGAGTCAGAAGATACTTCTGGAAAATCGCTGCCTGGTGCTGGAGCTACCAAAGCTAAGTGTATCTGCTGTAAACTTTTGGTAGCTGTTCCTCCAGCTGTTGTTTGTATTGAATGTCATGACAAACTTGTTAATAGAGATAATATTTCCTTTAGTAAAGTTACATTACCTGTTGCTGTTCCATCAACATATAATACTCAGAGTGTTCCTGATAACATAAGAGATTTTGTTTCTAAATCCATTAAGAAGGCTATGTCTGTTATTCCTCCTTCTAGTAAACGTAAAAAGTCTTTTAAAACTTCTCATTTTTCAGATGAATTTTTAAATGAACATCATCATTCTGATTCTGATAATGGCTCTTCTGGTTCAGAGGATTCTGTCTCAGAGGTTGATGCTGATAAATCTTCATATTTACTTAAAATGGAATTTATTCGTTCTTTACTTAAAGAAGTCCTAATTGCATTAGAAATTGAGGATTCTGGTCCTCTTGATACTAAATCTAAACGTTTAGATAAGGTTTTTAAATCTCCTGTAGTTATTCCAGAAATTTTTCCTGTTCCTGGTGCTATTTCTGAAGTAATTTCCAGGGAATGGAATAATTTGGGTAATTCATTTACTCCTTCTAAACGTTTTAAGCAATTATATCCTGTGCCATCTGACAGATTAGAATTTTGGGACAAAATCCCTAAGGTTGATGGGGCTGTCTCTACTCTTGCTAAGCGTACTACCATTCCTACGGCAGATGGTACTTCCTTTAAGGATCCTTTGGATAGGAAAATTGAATCCTTTCTAAGAAAAGCTTACTTGTGTTCAGGTAATCTTCTTAGACCTGCTATATCTTTGGCGGATGTTGCTGCAGCTTCAACTTTTTGGTTGGAAGCTTTAGCGCAACAAGTAACAGATCATAATTCTCATAGTATTATTCTTCTTCTTCAACATGCTAATAATTATATTTGTGATGCCATCTTTGATATCATTAGAGTTGATGTCAGGTATATGTCTCTAGCTATTTTAGCTAGAAGAGCTTTATGGCTTAAAACTTGGAATGCTGATATGTCTTCTAAGTCTACTCTGCTTTCCCTTTCTTTCCAGGGTAATAAATTATTTGGTTCTCAGTTGGATTCTATTATCTCAACTGTTACTGGAGGGAAAGGAACTTTTTTACCACAGGATAAAAAATCTAAAGGTAAATTTAGGTCTAATAATCGTTTTCGTTCCTTTCGTAACAACAAGGAACAAAAGCCTGATCCTTCATCCTCAGGAGAGGTATCAGTTTGGAAACCATCTCCAGTCTGGAATAAATCCAAGCCTTTTAGAAAATCAAAGCCAGCTCCTAAGTCCACATGAAGGTGCGGCCCTCATTCCAGCTCAGCTGGTAGGGGGCAGATTACGTTTTTTCAAAGGAATTTGGATCAATTCCGTTCACAATCTTTGGATTCAGAATATTGTTTCAGAAGGGTACAGAATTGGCTTCAAGATAAGGCCTCCTGCAAAGAGATTTTTTCTTTCCCGTGTCCCAGTAAATCCAGCGAAGGCTCAAGCATTTCTGAAATGTGTTTCAGATCTAGAGTTGGCTGGAGTAATTATGCCAGTTCCAGTTCTGGAACAGGGGATGGGGTTTTATTCAAATCTCTTCATTGTACCAAAGAAGGAGAATTCCTTCAGACCAGTTCTGGATCTAAAAATATTGAATCGTTATGTAAGGATACCAACATTCAAAATGGTAACTGTAAGGACTATCCTGCCTTTTGTTCAGCAAGGGCATTATATGTCTACAATAGATTTACAGGATGCATATCTGCATATTCCGATTCATCCAGATCACTATCAGTTTCTGAGATTCTCGTTCCTAGACAAGCATTACCAGTTTGTGGCTCTGCCATTTGGCCTAGCAACAGCTCCAAGAATTTTTACAAAGGTTCTCGGTGCCCTTCTGTCTGTAATCAGAGAACAGGGTATTGTGGTATTTCCTTATTTGGACGATATCTTGGTACTTGCTCAGTCTTCACATTTAGCAGAATCTCATACGAATTGACTTGTGTTGTTTCTTCAAGATCATGGTTGGAGGATCAATTTACTAAAAAGTTCATTGATTCCTCAGACAAGGGTAACCTTTTTGGGTTTCCAGATAGATTCAGTGTCCATGACTCTATTTTTGACAGACAAGAGACGTCTAAAATTGATATCAGCTTGTCGAAACCTTCAGTCACAATCATTCCCTTCGGTAGCCTTATGCATGGAAATTCTAGGTCTCATGACTGCTGCATCGGACGCGATCCCCTTTGCTCATTTTCACATGCGACCTCTTCAGCTCTGTATGCTGAACCAGTGGTGCAGGGATTACACAAAGATATCTCAATTAATATCTTTAAAACCGATTGTACGACACTCTCTGACGTGGTGGACAGATCACCATCGTTTAGTTCAGGGGGCTTCTTTTGTTCTTCCGCCCTGGACTGTAATCTCAACAGATGCAAGTCTTACAGGTTGGGGAGCTGTGTGGGGGTCTCTGACGGCACAAGGGGTTTGGGAATCTCAGGAGGTGAGATTACCGATCAATATTTTTTAACTCCGTGCAATTTTCAGAGCTCTTCAGTCTTGGCCTCTTCTAAAGAGAGAATCGTTCATTTGTTTTCAGACAGACAATGTCACATCTGTGGCATACATCAATCATCAAGGAGGGACTCACAGCCCTCTGGCTATGAAAGAAGTATCTCGAATTCTGGTTTGTGCGGAATCCAGCTCCTGTCTAATTTCTGCGGTTCATATCCCAGGTATAGACAATTGGGAAGCGGATTATCTCAGTCGCCAAACGTTGCATCCGGGCGAATGGTCTCTTCACCCAGAGGTATTTCTTCAGATTGTCCAAATGTGGGGACTTCCAGAAATAGATCTGATGGCCTCTCATCTAAACAAGAAACTTCCCAGGTATCTGTCCAGATCCAGGGATCCTCAAGCGGAAGCAGTGGATGCATTGTCACTTCCTTGGAAGTATCATCCTGCCTATATCTTTCCGCCTCTAGTTCTTCTTCCAAGAGTGATCTCCAAGATTCTGAAGGAATGCTCGTTTGTTCTGCTGGTAGCTCCAGCATGGCCTCACAGGTTTTGGTATGCGGATCTTGTCCGGATGGCCTCTTGCCAACCGTGGACTCTTCCGTTAAGACCAGACCTTCTGTCGCAAGGTCCTTTTTTCCATCAGGATCTCAAATCCTTAAATTTAAAGGTATGGAGATTGAACGCTTGATTCTTAGTCAAAGAGGTTTCTCTGACTCTGTGATTAATACTATGTTACAGGCTCGTAAATCTGTATCTAGGGAGATATATTATAGAGTCTGGAAGACTTATATTTCTTGGTGTCTTTCTCATCGTTTTTCCTGGCATTCTTTTAGAATTCCGAGAATTTTACAGTTTCTTCAGGATGGTTTGGATAAAGGTTTGTCTGCAAGTTCCTTGAAAGGACAAATCTCTGCTCTTACTGTTCTTTTTCACAGAAATATTGCTAATCTTCCTGATATTCATTGTTTTGTACAAGCTTTGGTTCGTATAAAAACCTGTCATTAAGTCAATTTCTCCTCCTTGGAGTTTGAATTTGGTTCTGGGGGCTCTTCAAGCTCCTCCGTTTGAACCTATGCATTCATTGGACATTAAATTACTTTCTTGGAAAGTTTTGTTCCTTTTGGTCATCTCTTCTGCCAGAAGAGTTTCTGAATTATCTGCTCTTTCTTGTGAGTCTCCTTTTCTGATTTTTCATCAGGATAAGGCAGTGTTGCGAACTTCTTTTGAATTTTTACCTAAGGTTGTGAATTCCAACAACATTAGTAGAGAAATTGTGGTTCCTTCATTATGTCCTAATCCTAAGAATTCTAAGGAGAAATCATTGCATTCTTTGGATGTAGTTAGAGCTTTGAAATATTATGTTGAAGCTACTAAGCATTTCCGAAAGACTTCTAGTCTATTTGTTATCTTTTCCAGTTCTAGGAAAGGTCAGAAGGCTTCTGCCATTTCTTTGGCATCTTGGTTGAAATCTTTAATTCATCATGCTTATGTCGAGTCGGGTAAAACTCTGCCTCAAAGGATTACAGCTCATTCTACTAGGTCAGTTTCTACTTCCTGGTTGAAGTAGGAATGAAGCTTCGGTTGATCAGATTTGCAAAGCAGCAACTTGGTCTTCTTTGCATACTTTTACTAAATTCTACCATTTTGATGTGTTTTCTTCTTCTGAAGCTGTTTTTGGTAGAAAAGTACTTCAGGCAGCTGTTTCAGTTTGAATCTTCTGCTTATGTTTTCAGTTTTTTTCATTATAAAATTTAAACTTTATTTTGGGTGTGGATTATTTTTTCAGCGGAATTGGCTGTCTTTATTTTATCCCTCCCTCTCTAGTGACTCTTGCGTGGAAAGATCCACATCTTGTGTAGTCATTATACCATACGTCACTAGCTCATGGACTCTTGCTAATTACATGAAAGAAAACATAATTTATGTAAGAACTTACCTGATAAATTCATTTCTTTCATATTAGCAAGAGTCCATGAGGCCCACCCTTTTTTTGTGGTGGTTATGATTTTTTTGTATAAAGCACAATTATTCCAATTCCTTATTTTTTATGCTTTCGCACTTTTTTCTTATCACCCCACTTCTTGGCTATTCGTTAAACTGATTTGTGGGTGTGGTGAGGGGTGTATTTGTAGGCATTTTGAGGTTTGGGAAACTTTGCCCCTCCTGGTAGGAATGTATATCCCATACGTCACTAGCTCATGGACACTTGCTAACATGAAAGAAATGAATTTATCAGGTAAGTTCTTACATAAATTATGTTTTTAGATACTGGGCTATATATATGACTGTGGAGATATACCTCTAATCTAATCTGTGGAGCAATAAATATTCTAACTGTGACCCATGGGCACACTAACAAGTAATCTGTTTAAGCCTCCTAGATAAGTATTACACTCCTTTCGAGGTTGCTGAAAATCTTATAACAAAAGTATACAATATGTAACTTTATAATTAATCAATAGCAACTCATACAAAGTTAGTGGAGAGTCGTTGGTTACACAGTAACTTAACGTTTGAATACACGGTAACTCCTGTGGTTTCATTTATATACACATGCTCCATTTTGGATATTGGGCTGTACAAATGACAGCGATGATATACCTCTAATCTGTGAAGCAACCAATATTCTAATTGTGACCCAAAGGCACACTAACAAGTAATTTGTATATATAAGTGTAAACTACACGTAACTTATAAGTATCAATACCTAGTCATATTACTACTGTTGCAATACTCCATCACAGAGTACATATGGGTACAACTTATTTTAGTATCCATATAATACTCAGTGAGGTATACAATATATTAGTACACACTTCGACTAATAGTGGACCCTAATAGGTTTGGCCCCATTTTGCAGGGATGTTAGCCCACAGCAGATTACAAACATACCTTTATCATTAAGATTTACCACAAATCCTCTTTAGGTGGGAGTTACTATCCATGATATTAATTCAGGATAAGAATTTGTAACTATCAACCTTTTTCACTACATTAGTTTGAAAATCACTTTTACTTTCTGCAACTGTTTTTATTGTGTGTAACCCTTTTTAAATAAAACTAATAAAGTTGATATATTTTAAACCTATATACACTAAGCCCATACGTATGAGACTAGAGTGCTTTTCCGGTTAGTATCCTGTCCAGCTCTCTTGCTGGAATTGTTCTTGAATATGTTTCTCTCTGATACTCAGCACCTATACACAATTACATAGTATAATTATATATTAGATTATATTCCATACATTTAAATATAGTGTTCCCTCAAAGTAACAAGAGTGGTGTCATTGCCCATCTCTCAAATTAGACCAATTCTTGGGGCCTGATTATCAAAGGCTTGCCATTATGGAGAGAAATCACACAAAATCTTTGGGGGCTTTTTTTGAGCAAATTATTGTAATGTAGTATAATGTATAGCGAGATAAACGTCTTTTAAGCTAAAATTTGCCGTTCTATAATTGTTTGAGCTACTTCACACACAGTACTGATGAGATATCTTAGATAATCTTGCCAGAGAGGAGAGCATTAGATCTTCAGGCCCAAAGAGAAAAGGAAAAATAACACCAGCCATTGGGAGTGTCGTTTCTTTTAAACCTTCTTGTACACGTAGCTTTTTTATAACCAGTAGTTAGAGCACACCCAAGTCAAAATTAAACTTTCATGATTTAGATAGAGCATACAATTTTAAACAACGTTCCAAATTACTTCCATTAACAAAATGTGCTCAGTCTTTTTATATTTACACTTTTTGTATTACCAGCTCCTACTGAGCATGTGCAAGAATTCACAGAAAATACGTATATGCATTTGTGATTTGGCTGATGGCTGTCACATGATACAGGAGGAGTGGAAATAGACAACTTTCAAATTTGTCAGAAAAAAAATCTACTGCTTATTTGTAGTTCAGACTAAGGGGTCAATTTATGTAAGTGTGAGCGGACATGATCCGATATAGCGTATCATGTCCGCTGCACATCGATAAATGCTGACAGCATATGCTGTGAGCATTTATCATTGCACCAGCAGTTCTTCTGAAATGCTGGTGCAGTGCCGCCCCCTGCAGATTCACGGCCAATCGGCAGCTAGCAGGGGGTGTCAATCAACCCGATCGTATTCCCTCTCTAATGCTATTTGCATGGGTTCTAGATCTCACAGTTTGAGGGTGCTATAAAATATGGCCAGTAGTGCTATATGTAAGGGGTAGTCTATAGCAGTGTTTCTAATTTCCAATCAGAAATTCTAACAGGCCAGATTTTCATGATATCTGTACTAGAGCACAGGTGAAAGGATCAGATGAGTAACCATGGTTACTAACCTGCTCTCACCCATCAGCTGATTATTTCATCTCTGCTCTAGTTCAGATATGATAAAAATCTGGCTGTTAGGGGTCCCAATGGCTGGAGCTTAGTAACAATTGTACTGGTGAAGTAGTTAGGGGGTAAGAATGCCCATTTTCTTTATCTACCGGTTTTCTTCATTTTTCTTTTCCCTTGTCCACCTTAAGTTGCTGCGTGCTTAGTCAGCCCTCCACTTTCCTTCTGTGCCAGTGAGTGCTGTACATATTGGTACCTACAGCAACTACAAGGTTAATGAATATTAAAATTAATAACAAGCTTTCCTGCTGTCTTTGGCTAACCCTGGGGTCATATTCCAGTCGCTCTCAGAAAACCATGTGCAAATCTGAAGCCATACAGGCGGCAGCAAGCAATGAGGGGCTCATTAATGGAGCTGGCACGCCATCTGAATACCCGACTCTTGTGGATAGCGTGATAGCTGGCAACTGTGCCTGCCACAGAACATTAGCAAATCTGACTCAGCCCTTGATCAAAGTCTTTCTTTCCTTTGTGGTTGTAGCTGTGATCCCGGCTAAGCTGCTCTCTGCTCTTGATAAATTCCCTGACCGTTTGAGAAATACATTAGCTTCATCTCTCCCATGCTTACCACCCTGTAGGAGTTTCTGTCCACTTCCAATAATTATCTTTCCCTGAAATTGGATGTTTATCCTATCTAGCAAGGAGCATTTAAATTATTATTGTCTTTTATTTAAAGAGCACCAATGTATTCTGACAGCTGCTGGAGTCACAATGTAGTTCCCATGGTTATTGTGCAAAATCATAATCTTATCATCTCTTCTCTGTGATGGAGCTGACACTTTATATACTGTACTCAATGAATAAGTAGTTACCAGAATTAACAATATAAGGTTTGATGACCCAGGCACAGGAAAAATGAGAACAATTTAGTACTTAAAGGGACAGTTTACTAAAAAAAAATCCCCCCTTAAATGTGTTCCCAATGATCCACTTTACCTGCTGGAGTGTATTAAATTGTTTACAAGTATCTCCTTTACTCTTATATTGGCATTTGAAATGGTTGAATTAGCCTGTTGTATCCCCACCTATTCTTTTTTTTAATCTTTATTTATAACAAGAAAGAGAAAAGACAATACAAATTAAATATATTGTACATCAAGATATCTGGGATCATCTTAACATGTTCAACACCTGACGTAATTAAGTTATAACCTGCAATGAAATACCTATCAGTAAAGTGTAATCTTTCAACGTCATATAAGTATATCTTGTTAATCCCCACCTATTCTGAAAGTTTTTGGCCTTAGGGCCAAGCTATAGATAAGCTGTGGAAACGCAGCCAGCAGAAGAAATTACATTCCCAGTAGGGTATAGAAGAGATAAGGTAATACAATTTTAATTTTCCATTGTTCTCTCCAAGTATTGGTGATTGGTTTATGGACAGATATAAGATAAAGAAGCATGTATATGTTCACAATGTAATAAAGTAATGAGATCTGATTATACCAACAAGCTCAACCTATTTTATTAGGCTGGGGCTTCAAAACACAAAACCAGCTAATTCATATACACAAATAAGCCTTAAAAAGCAAATTCTCATACTTTTTATACTCTGTAGCTGGTAAAAAAAAGTAATTGGCAACACGTTAAGGGAAATACAATTTTATAGTATACCGTGCCTTTAAATACTTGTGCTAAGTTAAGAGTGGTCGGGGACTATAGCACTAGTAGATCCAGTTTATATTATTATGAGGTGATATGATAATGTGATCTGTTATCCTTACATAGTTTTGTTAATATTATATGAAAAGACTGTTGGAATAAGATGTACTATGCAAAATTTCAATAAAAATGATTTAAACATTAAGGTCTAAACCCCCTATTTCGTCCTCCAAACTGTAATGCTTATCTAAATAAATAAGACAACACACACCATTGTTGGGAGAAAGAACCGGTCACGGTCCACGTTTATTAAATAAACGCTTTAACTAGTGCCTAAGCGTTACTCTAATTACGCTTATGCACTTAATCAACCTAATCAAAACTTGGCAACAAGTTCGTAATGATTCAACGTTGGCGGCATCTCTCCCTATCCTAGCCCCTACTAGCAGATGGTCAAGGCCCCTTCCAATACCTGCAGCGTGATACCCGGCTGACACGCCCAATGGCACTCAGAGAGAGTTGTGATGGTGAGAGATCTTCGGCCCACATTCGCGAGGGAGGGGACCCCCAGACCGGCGCCTGGCGGGCATAACCCCTCCCTTCTTTTTGGACCGTCACTCTTCTCTCCTTGTGCCCGCTCCCCAGGGCATTGACCACCCGCCTGCTGAGGCATATCCAACCAACCTGGTAAGGCGACCCCTGCCAACAGAATCGTACAACCCAACTGCCAGGGGTGGGTGGCTATATTAAAGACTCGGTCTTACTGCAGGTTAGCTCAATTAAACCTACCCCTGCCGAGTTGGCTTACCCTACTCAGCCGCTTCTTTGCCGCCATTCGCTTCTTCCATGGGACGGGTGGGCGGGAAAACCTTCTCCTTGAAGTCTGGAAACCGAAAGAGGCTGAATTCACTGCTGCAGGACCCTATAAAGGTAAGAACAGACACCGCCTCTCCAAATGCAACATTGTAACAAAACATAGCTTAGCATTTCTCCAGACTTCAAGTTGGTAATCCCTTAATGTTGTTACTGGCCCACTAGAGGGCCTTCCACTATCAAAATACTTGTGCTAAAATTGTTGCAAAATTTGCACATATGAAATCCTGAAATTGTTTGATTTAATAATAAATGCTGAACAGGGTGTTTGCCACCTGGGACAGTGCCCTATTTCCACTAATGGTTTGGGTGATAGGTCCCAATCTTTCATTAGTAAAAATGCATTCTAAAGCAAAGGGATGGCAAAGAGAGCTGGGATTTTATTAGAATTATGCATAAATTGACCATGAATATTATTTTCAATGGATGTTTTTGGTACACTAAGGGGAAAGTAAGTGATGCAATAATCCATCATTTCAATATACCTTTGAAGGAACAAAACACATTAATCATCTAATAAAATGTATTCTCTATAATATATTCATTTTAAGCATGTTGAAACATTTCTCCCTAAGTCTTTAGCATGACTTTCATAAGAAACCATATGTTTTTAGCTGTATTTGCATGAGCTCGCTGTCAGAAGGCCATCAATATCAGCAGGCAAATCATTTGTGTACTTAAATATACCCTTTTTCAACACACAATAGATCATTGTATAGTGTATCTGACAAATCTCTTACCAGAAAAGTATATGGACACCCCTTAACATTAATTATTATTAGTAGTATTATTATCATTCATTTGTATGGCGCCACAACATTCCGTATAGCTGGGTACATAGTTAGGGGTATATAATGACAAAGATTTGTAATAAGATACAAATGTATAACACACTAGACAAATTTACTACAGGAGGAAGAGGTCCCTGCTCTGAAGAGATTACAGTCTATAGGTTGAGGGTACAGAGACATAAGGTTTGGGGTAGTTTGTCACGTGGATTGTAGGTATTTCAGCCACACCCAATGATGATGGG
The DNA here is from genome assembly GCF_027579735.1 of Bombina bombina. NCBI lineage: Eukaryota > Metazoa > Chordata > Amphibia > Anura > Bombinatoridae > Bombina > Bombina bombina. The sequence goes on along the minus strand of NW_026510826.1, from coordinate 199,858 downwards.
CACATAAAATCTCACACATTGACATGAAATCTACGTAGACAAACATTGGCAGCACAGTGACTCAGTGACTTTAAAGGATTATAAAAGTCTGCTATATGAAGGAATATTAAAACACACACATTGATTTATAAGTGTGACATAAAAAATACTACTTACTTTTCTTTCAAAGTGAAGCATCTAAGATATATAAAAAACTTTTTTTTTATTTTGATAATGACGTAACTAACGACAACGCACAAAAACGGACTGTTCGTCACACATTATAAAAGTGCTATGAATGCCTCATAATTTGCATATGGAAATGATCTTGTTGCGATCTCCCGATGTATGCAAAGTGGAATTAGTGGGCTCATGCATGCGCACCACCATCTTTGAAGACGTTTGCCAGCTCTTTCTAAGGCAATAGGGCATGTGTATATACTTAATGTTGACACCGGCTTTCTGAGCAACTCTCTGTGCAAACATAATAATGTAAGCATTTTGCTGTTCAATCAATTGCACATACAAGGGTCAAGTGAACTCCATAGTGCATGCGTTGGTACGTGCAAGCTACAACAAACTAGCGGTAAATAGAAAACCCAGGCTGCCCACCTGGATTGTCTCAAGCAAATTAGCCTCACTGTAGTTTTGGAAACATGTCAATTTTATATTTAAGATTACAGCGAAATGGCTTAGAATTGAAAACGAACGCAAGTTATTTGAATATATTTTTATTATATATTAGCTTATTTAATTAAATCTGAAGCATGTTTTGACTTTCAAATCCCTTTAAATGTGGCACTTCCATAGGATGTCAGCAAATCAGAGCTGCAGAAGTTTTAACTTTAAGTACTTTTATTGTAAAGTGGAAGCGTCTAGGAGCAACAGCTCAGCCACAAAGTAGTAGATCATGCAAACTCACAGAGTGTGGCCACTGAGTGATGAAATGCATAGCATGTAAAAATCACCTATCATTTGTTGTAACACTCACTAGAGAGTTCCAAACTGCCTCTAGAAGCAACATCAGCACAAGAACTGTGCGTCAGGAGCTTCATGAAATGAGTTGCCATGGCCTAGCAGCTGTACAAGAGTCTCACATTAACAATATCTTAGTGTCAGCCGGAGTGGTGTAAACAAACAACAAATGAGTGTAAAAAATACACCAAGTAGCCCTGCAAAAGATGAGAAGTGTGGATCTGGCACAATACATAGAACAATCAAATATAATAAATGCAAACAAATACATTTATACAAATTAATATTCTATATGAAACAAATTCAGATAGGAGTCCAGGTAATAAATTAAAACCTTAGTAAATGATTGTACCCATATGGGAATAGGTATCAGGCGTAAATGTAAAAGTTCAGTTGTAACACTCTTCCGACATTGAATCTATAACAACAAAAAGGAGAAAAGCGCAAACCCTATTTAAGTGTATTGTATAAATTTTAATGAAGCCTCACACGCTAATGTGGCTACTCACAGGATATACAATATAAAACAGCTCATCAATCGATAGACACAGTTGTCAAATTAAACAATTAGCTCCTGGTTCCCAGTCCGGTGCAGATTCTTGTGTTTAGTAAGTTCAAAAGTTCCGGGATAGGATTTGAATAAAACACCCCTCTGCTTCAATGTCCAAAGAACCCGCTAAGGATTTAAAAAACACACCCTCGGCTACAACCAATAGGCACCTCAAACACACAAGGATCTATGGAAGCCCCACAGGGACAATCCAATGGATCTATTCCTCTAAGCGTTTCGTCCTGATCAACTGGCCTTTCTCAAGAGTGATTGCTATAAGACACTGTCTTCCATATAACGAAAAATTTGTGCTCATGCCCCCACATCTTCCATTATTCATTGGTTAATGATTGTATTACATTGAGGGACAGAGAACAAAACGCACACAAAATTGTCTTTACATGGTAACCTCATAAATGAAATTCATATTTTAAATACATATTATAATAGCAGTACATAAAACAGAAAATAAAATGGATGTGGTTAAATCAAGCTAAATTGATACATAATATTACAATGATTATAAAATCATAAATGTGTCAAAGAGTTCATAAATCTAAAATGTAAAAACACACAGTTGGATAAAAAACTATTAAAGATACAATTATGTTAAAAATTCCTAAAAAGTATCTATTGTATGTTATTGTGAATAAAATACCATTTTAAAAAACACCATTAAAAAACAAAATAAACAAAACACATAACCCCATGTTATACACGCATTTGTTGTTTGCCTTTTCTTTTGATTCTATATAGTAGCGGCAGCATTAGATTAGACATAATATGGATGAAACAGCCACTAATTTGAATATGTTTGGAACCAACAATTTGAGAACGAACAGACAACGTTCACTTGATTTATTAGAAGGTAATACGATCAGAGTTAATTCTGAAGACCCCATTCAATTGTGTAGAGATTTAGAGAAATTAGTAATGAAAGATGCTAAAGAGTGGCAGGATTTAGTGCTTCTTGACAATTATATTTTACACAAAGTAATCCCTAGGGGTCTCAGATTTTCACATTTCCAGCTTTTAATATGGACGAAATAGAATATCAATCGGAATGGGAACAGATTCTACATAATTGTTCCAAAAAACTGATTAAGTTACTCATTAAATATAGGGAACACAAATTAGAATCCCTGTAAAATTGAAATAGATCAAATTGTTACTAAAGTTCAACCCTTTGAAAATATTCAACAATGGAAGGAACTCAATGTTAATATCCAGAAAAGGGTAGATAATGCTGCCAAAGAACTAGAATTAAGCAAAAAAATTTAAAAAAATACAAAGATACTTTGAGGACTTTAGGACCGATCAAGTTTTCTCATATAAGAAAAAGACAGTTTCCAAGAATATATCCATTAAGGTACAAATTCCTGAATTATACCAGGGACATAATAATATTGTCCCTACATCTCCCTTTCTCCAAAATAAGAATGGCCATAATAATAAGAACAACCAAAATAGGAATAAAAATAAGAGCAATAACAGAGGGTACAATTCAACAAATGAGAAGACAAATACACAGATATATGGTAATTATTGAGATCTAAGAGAGACAATAGGATATGATATTCCACTTGAAAAAAAGATTCTCTGGCTTGAATTAACACCCCAATCCCCACATTGGCAACAACAGGGGTTAAGACCAAAATGGGGGAACCAAAATCACCAATTCACACCAAAATCTGCATCGCAGAAGATTCACCCTAAACCCGATAATCATTTTTAGGGGTTCCCCCTTGGAGACAAAAAGGGGGGCAGGGTACAGGAAAGAGCCTCAGGAATACAAACCACTCAACCAAAGAAATCCAAAACGCCCTCTAGAAGAGGCAGACCTAGAGGGGAAAAAAATCAAGTGAAAAGAAACAGAGAGAGATGGAACTAGAAAAGGGACTAAAAATTATATTTAATTTATAAGATGGGTCTTTTTCTACACATGAGTTGAAATAACTGACAAATGCTCTACATTTTGCACCTACGAGTCCTCCTAATTATTTTGAGTTGTACATTGATATACAGCGTTTTATTAGGAATATGGCCTTGGAGCACTTATTTAATAAAAATGTGGAACCTGGTAGTAATAATGTGGACATAGAATTGGGAGGAGTAGATGTTGAAGTCCTTAATATCTTAAAAAACCATGAAGGTCCACAAGGAGATTTTAAAAATTTAAATTTGTCAGGGATATCGATGTATGAGGAAGAAGATGATTTTTCAGTGAAACATTGTTCTTTAAAATGCAAGTCTATCTTTTATCCCATACAAGCTCAAACTGAATACATTAAAAGATTTAATAGATTAGTATGCCAAAACATTGACTCCTTATCCAAAACCCCCAATTTTCATTCTCTATATTGTAAAGATAATTTTTCCAGTGAGGAGAGATCTGACTTAAAGGGTTTAAGTGAAGCCACAGATATCATATTTCGGACAGCGGATAAAGGTGGAGGTATTGTGGTGCAAAATAAAAAGACTTCCTAACAGAAGCATACCGCCTTTTAAAATATTCTAACACGTACTTACCTTTAACATTTACTGCCACTGGCAAGTACAAAAAGGAATTGTTTGTGTTTTTATCAGGCAAAATCTATAGATATTCTCAATATGGAAGAATATAAGTTTTTATATGAGGTCTCACCTAAAATAGCCAGTTTTTATATTTACCTAAGGTCCACAAGGACTTTAAAATTCCGCCACGTAGGCTTCACTTAAAGTCAGACCTCTCCTCCCTGGATAAATTATCTTTACAATATAGAGATTATTGTAAATTTGTTAGGGATATCGATGTATGAGGAAGAAGATGATTTTTCAGTGAAATATTGTTCTTTAAAATGCAAGTCTATCTTTTATCCCATACAAGCTCAAACTGAGTACATTAAAATATTTAATAGATTAGTATGCCAAAACATTGACTCCTTATCCAACCCCCCCAATTTTCAATCTCTATATTGTAAAGATAATGGAAGAATGTAAGTTTTTATATGAGATCTCACCTAAAATAGCCAGTTTTTATCATTTACCTAAGGTCCATAAAGACTTTAAAATTCCGCCACGTAGGTCTATTGTCTCTGGGATAGAATCACTCTGTTATAACCTATCCAAATATATTGATTCTTTTTTACAACCGTTGGTGAAATGTACGAGGGCCTATCTCAGAGACACAATAGATGTAAGTAACAACATGGAAGGTTTATCATGGGCACAGGATTTTGTGTGGATTATATGTGATGCATCAGCTCTTTACACCAGCATACCTCACGAACAAGGGATAGCTGCTTTAAAAAAAAACACTCAGTAAAAGTAAACTGCCTAGAATACAAATTCAATTCCTTGTAGAAGCAATCCACTTTATTTTAACCCACAATTATTTTCTGTCCGAGGGTGTTTATTATAAACAAATACGGGTGACTGTGATGAGGACTACGTTTGTTCCATCGTATGCTAATTTATATATGTCTCATTTTGAAGATAATTTTATTTGGAACAGCGACCCCTTTTCTAATAATATAATTAAATATTATCGTTTTATAGATGATATTTTGCTCATATGGCAGGGTCCCATTGATGATATTAATAAATTCATTACATATATTAATGGTAATGATTATAATTTGAAGTTCACCTACGATAGTTCCCCCGACATATATAACCTTTTTGGTCCTTATTTAATATCAAAACACCAATACAGATACAGTATCAGTGAAAAATTACCAAAAACCCACTGATAGAAATATCCTGTTAAATGCCAAAAGTGGCCATTTAAAACAATGGAAGAAGAATATTCCACTAGGACAATATCAGAGGATCAAACTTAATTGTACCAATATAGAGGATTTTAATAAAGAAGCAGAGATTTTAACGACTAAATTTCTAGAAAAGAGCTATAGTCTGAATCTTTTATTAGACACTAAAAATAGGGTAGCAAGTATGGCTAGGACACAACTTATAAATGTGTTACAAGATATAATAATCAGCATTACAACATTAAAAATATCTTAAACAAACATTAGAAGGTGTTGAAATTAGATCCAATGTTGAATGAAATATTAGGAGATAAACCTGAAGTTATCTTTTGAAAAAATAAAGATATAAAAAATTACATTGCACCTACGAAACTTAGGCAGCCCAATAAGTCTGGGCACTTAGTTAAATGGTATGGAGCCTTCCAGGCCTATATCCTTGCAAACAAAAAGACTGCATTATGTGTCCCTGTAAAGGACAAGACAGTGCCACCTTTTTCAACTTTATGGCAGCAAATCATACAAATGTAAAAGTAGATGAACTTGTCATACAACATATGTAGTATTTCAGTTAACTTGCAAATGCGAAAAAACCTACGAACTAAAACAAAAATCAAGTATAGATTAAGAGAACATATCAGGAATATAGAAGTAGGTTTTGATAATCACAGTATTTCATAACCTAAATCCCAAAGTTCTAAGTATTAAAATTGTTGAATGGGTTGCTCCAGACAGTTGGGACACCAATAGACTATTGAAACTGACTTTCTGGATAAAGACCCTAAATTGTCTGGAACCTAAAGGGTTAAATATAGAATTAGATATTCAAGCCTTCCTTTAAATGGTTCCCAATATGAAGTAATATGGGCTTATGTGTTTTGTTTATTTTGTTTTTTAATGGTGTTTTTTAAATGGTATTTTATTCACAACTGAGTCCAAAACGAAAGAACTAATAGCTCCTAATAAAGTTTGTCATGTATCAAATGTCTTGTATTGGTGTCTGGTGCTTGTATATCCCGTAGTTAATTCAAAAAGCGCTTGTATTGGGGGGGGTGATGATTGCTATTCCACTAGCCCTCTTGCCCTCTTACCGGTATTCCTTAATGATCTCCTACAAAACACGGGCAATTTTCTCTGCCTCTCCGAGTGTAGGGACTTTGGTGTGGCTGGAGTCCTCGTGGATCAGTGGCGTCTTCCAACTCCACCCACCATCAGACAGTGTACAGCGTACAACAGCTCTCGTCCAATCCGTGACCAGACACCTTCTCAAAAACCCACTTAAGCCAGTGCAGTGTTTGGCGAATAAACCAGCAGTAAACCAGAATACAAAAAACTGAGGATTTGCCAAACGGTATAGAATCACAAAAATTTATTGAAGATAGTTAAAAAAAACATCTCTTGGAGGGTGCAACATGCAGAAAACAGCATACATGCATGTGGTGTGGCACTCAGTGTCTTACGCGTTTCGGCTTAAGCAGCCGTAATCATGGCCTGTAGAGCTTAGTGTCACACCTGTTAAAATACAGCTACATAGTTTCTAATTGGTTAAATGGTATATACAACACCCACATTGCAAAGTCAATCACTATTTTATTAACAACAACATATAGTAGATACTTTTTTGGAATTTTTAACATAATTGTGTCTTTAATAGTTTTTTATCCAACTGTGTGTTTTTAAATTTTAGATTTATGAACTGACACATTTATGATTTTATAATCATTGTAATATTATGTATCAATTTATCTTGATTCAGCCGCATCCATTTTATTTTCTGTTTTATGTACGTACATCTATTATGATATGTATTTAGAATATGAAATTGAATTTATGAGGTTAACATGTAAAGAAGATTTTGTGGGCGTTTTGTTCTCTGCTCTCAGTGTAATACAATCATTACCAATGAATAATGGAAAATGTGGGGGCGTAAGCACTCGTTTTCCATTATATGGAAGACAGCGCCTTATAGCAATCACTCTTGAGAAAGTCCCATCAATTGGGACAAAATACGTAGAGGAATAGATCCATCAGATTGCCCCTGTGAGGCTTCCATAGATCCATGTGTGTTTGAGGTGTCTATTGGTTGTAGCCAAGGGTGTATGTTTTTGAAATCCTTAGCAGGTTCTTTGGACATTGAAGCGGAGGGGTGTTTTAGTCAAATACTATACCCAAACTTTTGAACTTACTAAACACAAGAATCTGCACCGTACCAGGAACCAGGAGTTAAGTGTTTAATTTGACAACTGTGTCTATCGTTTGTTGAGCTGTTTTATATTTTATATCCTGTGAGTAGCGTGTGAGGCTTCATTAAAATGTTTACACTACACTTGAATCGGGTTTGCACTTTTCTCCTTTTTGTTGTTATAGACTCAGGTGCAGTGGAAATGCGTTTTTTGTAGTGAGGAATCACACTTCGCTGTCTGGTGGAAGAATTTTAGTGTGGCGGATGCCAGGAGAACACTACCCAACCCAATGCATAGTGCCTAATGTGAAGTTTGTTAGAGGAGGGATAATAGTCTGGGGATGTTTCTCAGAGTTTGGACTAGGCAATTGGCTACAGTGAAGAGTCATCTAATTGCTACAAGATACAAAGTTTTTTAGACAATTGGGTGCTTCTACTTTTGTTTGGGTAAGGCACTTTCCTGTTTCAGTATAACTGTGCACCCTGTGCACCCTGTGCACAAAGCGAGGTCCATGAAGCCATGGTTTAATGAGTTTGGTGTGGTGGAAATTGAGTGGGCTGAACATGGCCCTAGCCGCAACTCCATTAAACTTCTTTGGGATGAATTTGAATTGTGGGACAGACCTTTTCATTCAACACCAGTGCCTAACTTCACAAATGTTCTTTTGGCTGAATGAGTAAAAAAATCCAAAAGCTCATGGAAATTTTTCTCAGAAGAGTTGCAGCTGTGATAGCCACAAAAAGGGGAGCCAACTCCATATTAATGCCCATTAGTTTTAGAATTGGATTTAAAATAAGCCCATATATGTGTGATGGTCAAGTGTCCACTTTATATATAGTCTAGAGATGCACTCACTGAAAAGCCTCTTGAATATGTTTATCTTATAATTTTATCTCCTCTTCCTTTGCCAATTGTTTTGGAACCATCACCCTCTATCCCTTTATCAGCCGCAAAATGCATGTGATTAGTTATACCTATTTTTAAATGAGTGATATCAGGCAGTGAGGGACAATGCATCTAAAGATCTTACTTGGTATGAGGAGGTTAGCAATGTTATGCAGCTGGTTAGGATTGCACTTTGACATATATCAGAAATCATATATTTGATCTGAGCATTCACTTGGGCATATAAGTGGTATACTGATGACTGGAGGGACTGTGCTTCATATCTAAGATGTCACATGGACATATAGGTGGTATATTGGAGGTTGCAGAGGTATGTATCTTTTCTGTTGAGCATATACCTTGTATAATGAAGACTGCAAGGGGCATGTATATGTTATGAGACTATTAGTCACCATTTGATCATTAGCTCTGCCATAGAAAATGTCCCATTTTTTTTAGATACTGTAGCCAAATGATGTATGCAAAGGAGTTTTCTATGGGATTCCTTTTCATTTCCCCAGACCTTGGATATTTGTTTAGAAGCTGCTGATAAGAGACTGGTCATCAGTTATATAAAATACTGGTTTGATGAGTTTTCAGTTCCTTCCCAGTTCAGATTTTTTTTTCACCCTGATGTTCCGACTTTCAAGTCTAAGAAATAGGCTGTCATGTTTTCATACCTGTGGTTCATCTATGGGATCTGAATTTAATTCATCAGGTTTTGTTGCATTATCCTTTTAACATATATACAGTTTGTCTTTGAAGTTGACTTATATTAGTGGCTTTGTCTAGAGCCAGACATGTTGCAGAGTATTTATTTGAATAGTGTATTAATTCAGTAGTAATTGTTCCATCATTATCTCCTAATCCTCAGAATGATAGGGAGACACTTCTTCACATGCTTGATGTGGTTAGTGCTCTTTGATATTACTTGTAAGCTGCTAAGAACATCAGAAGCTCTGCTAACTTTTTAGATCTTGATCCAAAATAGGAACAAAATCATCATGATTTCTTTTTCTACAACAGGGAAAGGTGCCCTGTAGAATTTCAGCAGATTCTTTCCAACTCCAAGTAGGCATAACCAGTATACTTCTCTTGTGCCCCAAAATGTCTGGAGAAAGATAAATAAAATATATAATATGTTCAGACAATAAACATAATAGTTATAATATATGGAGTTCATGGAACAGAGCTTAAGATAACTGGGACATTGCACCCCCAACCTGTCCACAGGGTCTAATAATATATATAAAATGTACAATATGGAGGTCATGGGGCAGAGTTTAAGATCACAGGCACAGAGCATTCTTCTAGCTGTGCAAAGGACCAGACAATACTTATACCTGCCTTGTCCAGTGTGTACCAGGAGCTCAAATGCACAGTGCACCCCTACCAGTGCTAATGGGCAGACCATACTTTCAGCTGCCTTCTCCAGTGTGTAACAGTGGCTCATACACATAGTATATCCCCCTCACCTGTTCCTTCCCCAGTGTGTACCAGGGGTTCGTACACACACTGCATGGAGGAGGGGGCATGGCCTTATGCAAAAGCTTTCTGCCTTTCCCAGAAACTCATGCCACACTAATGTACACTGCATGCTGTGAACTATAGCCCAGAACTGCAGTTGCACAACACTGATAGAGAAATAGTAAACAAAATATTCCAGAATGCTGTGAAACTCTGAGCATGCTGTTCTTCTTTCTCTAAAATGGAGCTGCCCCCCCCCCCCATGCCCATGCTTCCAGGGTTGAAGGAATAATGTATTGATAAGCAGCTATCCATGAGAGGTGGTGGATAAAAATTGGATGACATGGTATGGAATGTAATAATTTGAGAGTTAATAGTCGTGAGACTGGACAGAGCCACTAGAAACATGAGGTTTTTAATGTAATCTCCCCCAGTTATCTGTTATGTGTTATCAAACCTAACCTGAAATTGGGTGTCATTGGCATATTGGGGTCAATTTATCATTGTTTGGACGGACATGATCCGCTATAGCAAACCATGTCCGCCGCACATCGATAAATGCCGACAGCATATGCTGTTGGCATTTATCATTGCACCAAATAAGTTAGGAGGGAAATACTAGGGGAAAATATAGAAAAGAAAAGGGCCACTTTTGAACCCATGAACTCGAATGACTCATCACTAGCACCATCTACAGTGATTAGAGAGTAATAAACTTTGATTGAACAACAATTAACAAAGCGCATAGATCATTATTACCTAATAGAGGGGAATTGTATTTTAAATCATAAAACATTATTATAGAGACAGACCACCAACTTAGGTTTTGTACCATCTTACATTTTGTATTATTTTGAGGATTTACTGGGGTTTTTGAATGGGTGTTGTGAATCTTGTGAACATTATCAAAATGAGCATAAGCTTTCCTAAATTCAAATTGGGTTATCAGTTTTAAAATTAAATAATAATGGTATAATCTTGCATGTAAAACATCTAAAACACTTTCGCCTAGATTTAGAGTTCTGCGTTAGCTGTCAAAACCAGCGTTAGGGGCTCCTAACGCTGGTTTTGGCCGCCCGCTGGTATTTAGAGTCAGTCATGAAAGGGTCTAACGCTCACTTTGCAGCCGCGACTTTTCCATACTGCAGATCCCCCTATGCCATTTGCGTATCCTATCTTTTCAATGGGATCTTTCTAACGCTGGTGTTTAGAGTCTTGGCTGAAGTGAGCGTTAGAAATCTAACGACAAGACTCCAGCCGCATAGAAAAGCCAGGAGTTAAGAGCTTTCTGGGCTAACGCCGGTTCATAAAGCTCTTAACTACTGTGCTCTAAAGTACACTAACACCCATAAACTACCTATGTACCCCTAAACCGAGGCCCCCCCACATCACCGCCACTCTAATAAAAAAATGTAACCCCTAATCTGCTGACCGCACACCGCCGCAACCTACGTTATCCCTATGTACCCCCAATCTGCTGCCCCTAACACCGCCGACCCCTATATTATATTTATTAACCCCTAATCTGCCGCCCCCAACGTCACCGCCACCTACCTACAATTATTAACCCCTAATCTGCCCACCGGACCTCACCGCTACTATAATAAATGTATTAACCCCTAAAGCTAAGTCTAACCCTAACACTAACACCGCCCTAAGTTAAATATAATTTTTATCTAACGAAATAAATTATTTCTTATTAAATAAATTAATCCTATTTAAAGCTAAATACTTACCTGTAAAATAAACCCTAATATAGCTACAATATAAAAAATAATTATATTGTAGCTATTTTAGGATTAATATTTATTTTACAGGCAACTTTGTATTTATTTTAACCAGGTACAATAGCTATGAAATAGTTAATAACTATTTAATAGCTACCTAGTTAAAATAATTACAAAATTACCTGTAAAATAAATCCTAACCTAAGTTACAATTAAACCTAACACTACACTATCAATAAATTAATGAAATAAAATACCTACAATTATCTGCAATTAAACCTAACACTACACTATCAATAAATTAATTACATAAAAAATACCTACAACTAAATACAATTAAATAAACTAACTAAAGTACAAAAAATAAAAAAAAGAACTAAGTTACAAAAAATAAAAAATAATTTACAAACATTATAAAAATATTACAACAATTTTAAACTAATTACACCTACTCTAAGCCCCCTAATAAAATAACAAAGCCCCCCAAAATAAAAAAATGCCCTACCCTATTCTAAAATAAAAATTGAAAAGCTCTTTTACCTTACCAGCCCTTAAAAGGGCCTTTTGCGGGGCATGCCCCAAAGAATTCTGCTCTTTTGCCTGTAAAAAAATACATACAATACCCCCCCCAACATTACAACCCACCACCCACATACCCCTAATCTAACCCCAACCCCCTTTAAATAAACCTAACACTAAGCCCCTGAAGTTCTCCCTACCTTATCTTCACCACGCCGGGTATCACCGATCCGTCCAGAAGAGGCTCCGAAGTCTTCATCCAATCCCAAGAGGGGGCTGAAGAGGTCCATTATCGGGCTGAAGAGATCCATCATCCGGCTGAAGTCTTGATCCAAGCAGGGGCTGAAGAGATCCATCATCCAGCTGAAGTCTTGATCCAAGCAGGGGCTGAAGAGATCCATCATCCGGCTGAAGTCTTGATCCAAGCGGGGGCTGAAGAGATCCATCATCCGGCTGAAGTCTTCTATCAAGCGGCATCTTCAATCTTCTTTCTTCCGGATCCATCTTCATCCCGCCCACGCGGAACATCCATCCTGGCCGACGACTTTCCGTCGAATGACGGTTCCTTTAAGGGATGTCATCCAAGATGGCGTCCTTCGAATTCCGAGGCGGATTAGGGGTTAATAACTTTATTATAGTAGCGGTGAGGTCCGGTCGGCAGATTAGGGGTTAATAATTGTAGGTAGGTGGCGGCGACATTGGGGCGGCAGATTAGGGGTTAATAAATATAATATAGGGGTCGGCGGTGTTAGGGGCAGCAGATTAGGGGTACATAGGGATAACGTAGGTTGCGGCAGTGTACGGAGCGGCAGATTAGGGGTTAATAGTATAATGCAGGGGTCAGCAATAGCGGGGGCGGCAGATTAGGTGTTAATAAGTGTAAGGTTAGGGGTGTTTAGACTCGGGGTACATGTTAGGGTGTTAGGTGCAGACTTAGAAACTGTTTCCCCATAGGAAACAATGGGGCTGCGTTAGGAGCTGAACGCTGCTTTTTTGCAGGTGTTAGATTTTTTTCCAGCTCAAACTGCCACATTGTTTCCTATGGGGGAATCGTGCACGAGCACGTTTTTGAAGATGGCCACGTCCGTAAGCACCGCTGGTATTTAGAGTTGCAGTGGCAGTAAATATGCTTATACGCTCCCTTTTTGGAGCCTAACGTAGCCCTTCTGTGAACTCTAAATACCAGCGGTATTTAAAAGGTGCGGGGGGAAAAAAGCATGCGTAGCTAACGCACCCCTTTGGCAGCAGAACTCTAAATCTAGCCTTTTGAGCTTAAAATACCCATCAAACAGTCAAGAGAGTTACCTCTAGTAAACACTCTCATAATAAAAGGAGCAGGGCTATAATAAAACCAAATAAAACAATTTGGGCCTCTTTGGTGTGAAGAATACAAACTAAAGTCTTCTCTACATTTAACCCTCTCCAAAGTGATCTGAGAGTTTGAGAAATCATTGTCACTAATCAGAGAACTATTAGCTAATGCCAGACAGTAACATAATGAACACAGCAGCTCCAAGACATGAAGCCAACGAAAACAGACTTCTATTATACCCAAACATCAGGCTCAATAGTCATCATAAGGGATGTAATAGAGAAGGGCAGTAGAAATCAGTCATGTACATGGCCAGCAGTTCACAATCCTGCTACAAAGGGTCGGCTTCAATTTTTCAAAGAGCAGTCCTCATTGCTGAACAACTGTCATCCCAGAATTAGTTACTGATTACCCCAGATTTGTATGGTAGTGTGGTGTGGATATTTGTGACTCTTCATACTATGTTCTCTGCCAACACTTTAGAGAATGACTCACAGAACTGGGCAAAAATGTACCCAACTCCTGATCTGTCCCCTTTATTAGGCAGATGTGGGCAAAGGTATTATAAGCCAACTCCGAAAAATTGGCAAACATGAGTGTGGCAAAGGTTACTGATCACATCAGGGACAGGCATTCTACAGTATATTGAGTCAACAATAAGCTTGAGATCTATGTAGATAGACTGAAGCATCTCATAACATTTTGGCAATTATGCGACAGTAGCATGCTCGATTGTAAATCTTGAGGTATATCTGCTCTCGCACAGCTAATCAAAGAGTCAGCAGTCTTTTCCAATGAGCTACTGCTCTGTCCATAGAACTTGTCTCCACCATCCGGTGGATCTCTTTGCTTGGCTCTGTTAACTGCAGCAACTGACTTCATATCACCCCTCATATCTGTTTTCTCAAATGCTGCTATCACCAGCTGTTCCAATCTTCACAAGTGATCATCTAGAAGTTTAAAGATCACCTTGTCACTTAAGGGTAGCACCATCTTTGTTTCCCTCTGATGAAGTATGTTCAAAAATTAAATGTACAACAGATAGTGTTAATCCGCTCCACCGGCTGTTGTACCGTAGTCACGGGGGGGGGGGGCTGTTAGGTGAAGGCCACGGGTGTTTTAACTCCGCCGTGATCTGATCTCTGGTAAATTTTCTGAGAGCTAATTGCTGCCTTTATTTGGAGCATTTGGGGCACTTTTAGAAAATTAACCAGAGATCCAATCTCTGGTTAATTTTTAAAATGCTTATTGCTACCAATCACTTGTAATTGCTGGCTCTTTATAGCACGCCCACAATTCTGCTCCACTTGTAATCTAGCCATTAATGTCTCTTTAAAGTGAATGTAAATTTGATGCTAAAGTGCCCGGTTTTTAAAAATTTGATTAAAAAAAAGGGGCACAACATTTCACTTGTGTGGTGAAAAAATACTTACCTTTTAATCTTGACAGCCGCTCCAGCTTCCTCCACCCGTCGCAAAGCCGCTTCCTGGGTCTAAAATGAGGAATCTGGCTTCCTCCAATCACGGCGTTGAATCAGACACTGATATCCCTGGGGGGAAGCCGTGATTGGAGGATGACCGATTCATCATTTCTGATGTCAGAAATGGTTTGCGACGACCGGGGAAGCTGGAGCGGCTGTCAAGTTTAAAGGTAAGTTTTTTTTCACAACACAAGTAAAATATAAATTTTGATGAATTAAAGTGCCCCTGTTTTTATTCGAATTTTAAAAAAACAGGCACTTTAGCATCAAAATTTGCATTCCAATGTAAAACAGTTGTGTTATATAATTATACTGTTTACTACATAAATTGCAGATCTTATACATTCAGTAATATACTGAACTCTGCTACATGCTGTACAGCAATAAGTTGGAATGTGCAGGTGTTTGTTAATATCTGTCCGTAAATGCCCAAAGCAAATAAAAGTAAGATAAACAACATTCACTGACTGCAGTCGTTTAGACGCACTGGAAACAGTGTAGGTCTTGCTTATGTTGGCAAGACCACACTATATCTGCAATGCCTCTGGAAGTGTTGGCGAAGCTGCGCTAGTAAAGCCCTTAAAGGAATAGGAAAGTCAAAATTAAACTTGTATGATTTAGATAGAGCATATTATTTTAAGACACTTTTAAATTCACTTAAATTATCAAATGTATTTTGTTGTCTTGGTAGCCATCATTATATAAGAATATGTACTAGAGGGAGCTAGCGGGTGATTGGTGCACACGCACATTTGTATTTTGTGATTGGTTGACTAGATATGTTCAGCTAGTTTTCAGTAGCGCATTGCTGTTCCTTCAGCAAAGGATATGTAGGGAAAATTGAGTTTCATGTCCCTTTAATGACCGCGAACCTTAAGGAGTATGTCTCCCAGAGCTGCAAATTATCATTTTAAATGCTTTTAAACCTTTTTTTTCTAGTATTTAACCCCTTCACTACCAGGACTTTCAGAGAAGAACTTGCCCAAAATACAGGAGATTTTTTAGCATTTTTGCTATCACCCATTTAAACAGAAATAGAGCCTTGTTTTTTGTTTTTTTTTTCTTTCTATTTACCTATCAAAACATTTTTTTTTAAGTAGTCAACCCATGGTATTGATCTAGGCCTATTTTGGTATATTTCATACCACCATTTCACCGCCAAATGCAATCATATAAAAAAACTTTTTCACAAACTATGAGTTTCTCACTGAAATTATTTACACACCGCTTGTGCAGTAATAGCACAAATGGTTGTAAAAGCTTCTCTGGATGCCCTTTGTTCAGAAATAGCAGACATGCATGGCTTTGCCATTGTTTTTTGATAATTAAAATGCTGCTAATTGCAGCTGCACACCACACTTCTATTATTCCCGTCAGTGAGGGGGTTAATCAGGTAGCTTGTAAGGTTAATTTTAGCTTTAGTGTAAAGATTACCCTCCCACCTGATACCTCCCACCCCCTGATCCCTCACAAACAGCTCTCTTCCCCCCCCCCCCCCCCCCCCCCGCTCACTAGTCACGACTATCTTTGAACTGGCAGACAGTCTGCTAATATTAAGTTTTAAGACAAAAAAAAATGTAACATTCATTTAGGGACAGATTACAAGTGGAGCACAAATGAACGATTCTGCTTGAGCGTTAATTGCTCTAGAAGTAAGATTTTTGCGCTCTTCGGGTTGCACTCGTATTACGAGTTGAAAGTAAACTGTTTTATCTCTAACCCTACAAGTGCAAAAATCTGAAGTTAGAATATCACATGCACATTCACATATTCCCCTATAGAAATTAATAAAGAAAAAAAATGGGAAAAAAATTAACACCCCACTCTCGCGCAAACGTGATCGCATAGTCTCATGTGCGCTAACCTGACATGAAAATATGAATATTTCACATTCCAATGTTCTTCACATAGCAGAATATGTTCTATTTATTTATAAACAAATGTCAAAAAGTACTCTGGAGAGTTGATGTAGATTCAGATACTGAAATATTGCATTACAGCATTAGTACATAATCAAAGGTGTCAGATGCGTAACAAATGTTGCGGTGAGAACAACTGTGACGAACAGTTCCTACAATGAAGTTCGTATGACAAGTATTTGTGCCCTAAATAAGAGTACAATTTAAACAGACTTCAATTCTAAGTGATCCACTGGCCCATTAGCCAATCTTACCGGACTTCTGATATTTCTTAACAAGCACGGGCATAATATACCTCTCCAAGTGCTAACGTATCTTCACCGGCTTAGCTTGGCATCCTCATGGATCCGCTGTATCGTCCTGACGTCACTGTGTACCGCCCATCTCCGTCATAGGATCATTTCCTCCAATCGCATACGGACACCTGCTCACACCTTCCCACACAAGCAAAGAGCAGCTGACAGCTGGCAATGTAAGCAAAAAATAAAAGAGAGGATCGTCCGCTGCAATGTGATAAAACAAGACTTTTATTGTAAAAAGGTTAAAACATGTTAACCATGGAAGCTTGGCAGCAACATGCACACAATGGAAAGCGGTGTGGCACTGTTGGCCTACGCGTTTCGGCTGAGAGCCGTAATCATAGCCTGCAGTGTCTAGTGTCACACCAGAATATATAATTACAATACGTTTCCTAATGGATAAAAATAATTAGTAAAAAACCAACACCTACTTCCTGTGCTATAACTTAACACTTAATATTCCTGCAACCAAATCAGATACAATATTAACCAATGACTCCTAATCTAACATATTGGAGTATTGGAGATAAAATAAAATAAATTCATGGAATGCCTACATAACATAAACAGCTATTAG
Organism: Bombina bombina; assembly: GCF_027579735.1. Classification (NCBI taxonomy): domain Eukaryota; kingdom Metazoa; phylum Chordata; class Amphibia; order Anura; family Bombinatoridae; genus Bombina; species Bombina bombina. The sequence continues at coordinate 182,240 of NW_026510826.1, read as the reverse complement.
ATAAACACTTTAGAAGATGTACAATAGAATGAAACTTTTACAAAGAGAATTCAAAGGAACCTTCCCTAATTCACATACATATCAGGGGAACAGGAAGAGTAGTTAACGAGAACCATACTTGAATGGATAAGGTAATAAAATGAGCAACATAATATAATATGATAACAAAATTAATATTAATTTTAATAAAATTAATATTATGTGCAAGAGAACCAGAAAGTCATGAGTCAAGGCCCTTAATATACAGAAGTAAGATACAGAAGTAAGATCAACATCTGAAAGTCCCCAAATGACTAAGATAATTGGACTATGTGAATTGGAAAACCTGGACAAGAAGATATAGAACTAGGGGCTAACCCCCTATATGTGTACATATATATGCTAAATACTATTCCCATATGTTCATAATGTCATATTTAGAATTGAGACCTTTGGGAATCCTAGTTCCCAATGTAAAAATCCAATATGCTTCTCTCCTCTCCATGATGTGGTCAACATTACCACCCCTTTTTGGCTTAACAATTTTCTCGACAGCACACCAGGAGAAGGTGGCAAGATTACCACCATGAAAAACCCCAAAGTGTTGAACGATAGGGGTGGTTGACCTGGTAGTCGTGAAGGAGGAGAGATGTTCTCTAATCCTTGTATTGATATCCCTGGAGGTGAGTCCAACATATTGGACTTTACACTGGACACATTCTATGAGGTAAATCACATATTTAGATGTGCAATTTAAACATGATTTTATATTATACTCTTTCCCTGTCACAAAACTGGAAAAAGTTGTCGTGACTTTAACATAGTCATATGGTTTACATTTCGAGTGACCACATCTGTACATACCCAGATGCCTTAACCACAAACTCGTGTTTGTTGTTCTGGCAGGTAACAGAGTGGGAGATAAAATTGAGCCCAATGTGGGCCCCTTTTTATAGGAGCATCTCAGGCCCTTTTTGACAGTCTCTACCAAATTTTCATCTGCCTTCAAAATCTGGAAATGTTTCCGAATTATAGAACATATTTGAGGAAATTGGTTACTATGGCTAGTTACAAAGGTCACCCCTTCGAATTGATTTCTATCATTACTTTGAGGGGGATTAAATTCCAAGAGACTTTCCCTCGATCTGGCAGACACTGATTTTTTAGCTTTTGATACAGCATGATAGGAGTATTTTCTTTGTTTGAGTCTTTTTTCCAGATCGATGGCAAATTTATTGAAATCATTGGAGTCTGGGCAATTTCATTTTAATCTAATAAACTCTCTTTTCGCTATCGCCTGGGGCATGTGTCTGGGATGGCAGCTAGTGCCATACAGCACAGAATTTCCTGAAATGGCTTTCCTATATGCCTTAGTTTTAATATTACCATCAGTCTGCCCCTCTAAAGTCAGGTCCAAATAGTTAATGGACTTCGTACCAAGTTCATACGTAAACTTTAGGCCCATATCATTCATATTTAAATAATGACAGAATTCTATGACCTGTGTGTTAGATCCATTCCAAATGAACATCAAATCGTCTATATATCTTTTGTACAAAGATATATAGGCACGGAAGGGGTTACTATCCCCAAAGATGTGGAAGAACTCCCAAAACCGCTTTCCATTGTGTGCATGTTGCTGCCAAGCTTCCATGGTTAATGTGCTTTAACCTTTTTACAATAAAAGTCTTGTTTTATCACATTGCAGCGGACGCTCCTCTCTTTTATTTTTTGATTTATTTATAAATACATATTTCTATACATATATTCAATGGTATTTTGGTACAACATATATCTATACACATATATATATATATATATATATATATATATATATATATATAGATGTTTATATATAGGTATAGATATGTGCAGAAATATTTACACTACATAGTTAAAACCTTTATTAAATATGAATATTGCATAAATATGCTTTAACATGTTTTCATCTACTTAAAGGGACACTAAACCCAAACATTTTCTTTCATGCTTTAGGAAGAGAATACAATTTTAAATAACATTCCAGTTTACTTCTATTATCTAATTTGCTTCATTCTTTAGATATCCTTTTTTGAAGAAATATCAATGCACATGGGTGCGCCAATCACATGAGGCATCTATGTGTATCTACCAATTAGCAGCTACTGAGCATATCTATACATGCTTTTCAGCAAATAATATCAAGAGAATGAAGCAAATGAGATAATATAAATAAATTGGAAAGTTGTTTACAATTGCATGCTCTTTCTAAATCATGAAAGAAAAAATGTGGGTTTCATATACCTTTAACGACAAAGGGCTCCAATGCGCACACACACACATATCTATATATGTCTATATATGTGTACATATATATTTATGTGTTTATATGTAGATCTCAATGTTAAAGGGACAGTCAACACCCGAAAGAACTTTATCCCATACCTTCGATCAGCCAAAGACAATACGCCTGCACCGCATCCCATTTTCAACACCTCTAACGTTATACTGGTAATTGTCCAAATCACATACGTTTTTCTAATAGAGATATGGCAGCCAAACTACTCCCCCTCCTCCTTCGTCCCCTTCTTTATTAAATGTCATGCTTGTTCATGTATGAACCGTTGATGCATGTGCATTTTAAGTTCTGTCAGTTTTCAAGCCGAAACCATAAGTGCAAGCGTGAACGCGTGTTAAGAATCCAGCCGAGAATTTGATTCTGATTGGCTGATTCAATTAAACTGAAACCTACTACGTCATGGTGGAGGGAGTTTGGCTGCAATATCTCTATTAGAAAAATGTATGTGCTTTGGCCGATTACTCGTATAACGCTAGAGGTGTTGAAAATGGGATGCCGTGTAGGCGCATCATCTTTGGCAGATTGAAGGTATGGAATAAAGTTCTTTTGGGTGTTAACTGTCCCTTTGAGTGCTAATAACCCCTCCTTTTGTCCAATCCTCTTCCTTTCCCTCTTATTCAACTAGTGTATTTAGGGGTAGCACCAAGGTTAATACCTTTTAGACTCCTAGTCCTTATTGACACTGTGCCAAATAATGTTTCATTTTTATGTAACTGTACTTCGTAATGTATTTTTGATGTGTTTTGTGTATCTTTTATTTTTCACAAAACAGTTAAACAGAGCTCTGAATTTGTGGTAATCATTCTAGCGTAAATCGCGATTGCGCTTAAGTGATCGCATTTACTTTCAACTCACAATACAAATGGTAAGGCACATGAGTGCAAATCCTTGCGATAAACCCCTTATCGCTCCGGCGCAAACGTTTGCACTACACTCGTAATCTAGCCCTTAATAAGTTATTTAAAGCACGTTGGCTGTCATTTTCATTGCAAGTGGTTAAATACTATTGCTGAAGGTTTCTTGGAGTGAGATGTGTAATAATAGCACGTCTTGCTGCTTTACTGTGAGACCCACACTATTACGGGACTAGAAATTCCTTAACAATATGCGATATAAAGGGTATGTTTGTGACATTAAGGGGTTAAATAATTATAAAACATCTTTATTGCTGCTACAGCAAATTAGGGCTAGTTTACAAGTGGAGCACAAAAATATTAGCTCTATTGTGTGCTAATTTCCCCCAAATTAAATCAATTCAATTTAAATAAACTCGCTATATCAAGCGTAGATCTTTTAGATTCAATAATATACAGATTAACAGCTGTCCCTGCTCTTCCATTCACAAACATTTTGACAGTTTGCAGTAAGACAGTGGTTTGCATTAGAATGAATTAGGGACAAAAGATGTTTTTTAAACCACATATAGGCTCATTAGTTGAGTTCTGTTGTTTCTTGACAAAGTAGTTATTGATTAATGTGCATTTAATAAAGACAGCTTTCTCCAGCAATTCAGCTACTGAGTTTATGAGTGATGAGCAAAAGTTTTTTTCCCTTTAACCAGGATGTGTCCCTTCCCTTTAGCTATTATTCCCTTAAATCCTCTTTTACTCCCCCCCAGGAGTTTGCTTTTCCCATGCAAAAGAGCAGAGCACCCAGCCTTTAGAATGGAGATAAGGATTTAAAAAAGCAGCTTTTATGTTGGTGTCAGACACCCCAGGGGGTAGGGGTTCAGGAAGGATTAGCCTACAAGAGGCCTTTAGAATGTGTCAAGAATACTATTGGTTAACCCCAATATCACCTCTACAATCTCCAGTAAAGGGATTCTACAATCCCTGTGTTATTTCAAAATATGTGTACAGAGAAGCTTCAATTAACATTACACTTAAAGGGCTACGAACCACAAACATTTTCTTTTGTAATTCAGACAGAGCATACCATTTTAAAAAAAGTTTCCAATTTACTTCTGTTATCAAATTTGTTTTGTTCCCATGATATTGTGTGTGAAGAGATACCTAGGTTGGCATCTGGAGCACTGCATGGCAGGAAATAGTGCTGGCATCTACTGCTCTTGCAAATGAATAACATTCTTGCAAAACTCTATAGTGCTCCAGCAATGGGCAGGCTCCTAAGCTTACTTCCCTGCTTTTCAACAAAAGATACAAAAAGAACGAAGACAATGTTATAATAGAAGTACATTAGAAAGCTTTTGGGCTTCATATCCCTTTAAGGAGTTCTTTGAGAATATAGATATAGTTGCATAACAAAATTATTTCATATACCCTTCCTATTTGTTTAAAAGGTCATTCTGATGCAAAATAGGACATATTCTAGAGTTCTTTTTTTTGCATTAAAGAACCTAGCTAACTAGGTATTTAAAGGGACAGTCTACACCAGAATTTTTATTGTTTTAAAAGATAGATAATCCCTTTATTACCCATTTCCCAGTTTTGCATAACCAATACAGTTATAATAATATACTTTTAACCTCTGTGATTATCTTGTATCTAAGTCTCTGCAAACTGCCCCTTTTTTCAGTTCTTTTGACAGACTTGCAGTCTAGCCAATCAGTGCCTGCTCCCAGATAACTTCACGTGCACGAGCACAGTGTTATCTATATGAAATACGTGAACTAACACCCTCTAGTGGTGAAAAACTGTTAAAATGCAATCTGAAAAGAGGTGGGCTTCAAGGTCTAAGAAATTAGCATATGAATCTCCTAGGTTAAGCTTTCAACTAAGAATACCAAGAGAACAAAGCAAAATTGGTGATAAAAGTAAATTGGAAAATTGTTTAAAATTACATGCTCTATCTGAATCATGAAGGTTTATTTTGGCCTAGACTGTCCCTTGAACCACAAAGGGGTTAAAGGGATACTAAACCCAAATGTTTTCTTTCATGATCCAGGGCCGGGTCTTAAGCTTTCATTTCTGCTTTTTTAAATAAAGATACCAAGAGAACAAAGAGTAATTGATAATAGGAGTAAATTAGAAAGTTGTTTAAAATTGCATGCTCTATCTGAATCATGAAAGAAAAAAATTGTGTTTAGTATCCCTTTAAATACATAAGTCTTGCTCAGGAGTAGCAAGCATGGCAGCTCCCAGGCAGAAACCATGATTGGTCAGTACATGTGACTGGCTCACTGGTTTATCACAATCTGTTGTGTGTCGTCAGCATGTTAACGTCTGCAGGTGAGCCCTTTTCGATGTGTGGACACAATCACAAACAGCCATTTCTATTGTTTATTGGCAGCACATTTTTTTCATTATTGGTTTGGAAAAAAAATGGCCCCCATGTGCCAGTCCTGTTTTGCTAATTATAATACAAATTTGTAATACTTAAAGTGACATTAAATGGAATTGTAATATAAAATTGTAATTATGTGTAGTAAAAGGAAACTGCAATATACTTTTATTATTTATATTTTCCCTTTTCCTTGAAAATTGTTTGTTTCTTTTAACAACAAGACCATTTTTCACACCGCAGATTCCACAGCTAAAGGTCTTGATACACCCAGGAAGTACCTCAAAAACAGATGTGAATGTAACATTGGCTCTACACATGATATTGCCCACCGCCATATTGTATGTCATTTAGAAGCAACATCATCAGATAGAAATGCTATTTGCTCAATAAGCGTAAGTACAAATTTCTGGAGTCGCCAGGGACTTACGGCACTTTAGAAACTGCCGGCGCCTAAAAAATTTTACTAAATATTAAATCTCCCGTAACTGTCTAACACGCCTCCCAAAAATAGCCTGACACGTATACCCCTCTATCCGCAATCCCCCCTCTCACTCCTAACAATAAATGTATTAACTCCTAGACCGACAACCCCCCACAATGCAATAAGCCTAATTATTAACCCCTAAACCGCCTCTCCTGGACCCCGCCGCCACCTATATTAAATGTATTACCCCCTAATCTGACCCCCCTACACTGCCGCCACCTATATTAAATGTATTACCCCCTAATCTGATCTCCCTACATCGCCGCCACCTATATTAAATATATTAACCCGTAATCTGATCCCCCTACACAGCCGCCACCTATATTAAATATATTACCCCTAATCTGATCTCCCCAAACCGCCGCCACCTTTATTACATTTATTAACCCCTAATCTGATCCCCCTACACTGCCACCACCTATATTAAATTTATTAACCCCTAATCTGATCCCCCTATACCGCCGACACCTATATTAAATATATTACCCCTAATTTGATTCCCCTACACTGCCGCCACCTATATTAAATTTATTAACCTCTAATCTGATCCCCCTACACCACCGCCACCTACATAAAATATATTACCCCCTAAACCTAAGTCTAACCCTAACACCCCCTAACTTAATTATTATTTAAATAAATCTAAATAATATTAATATTATTAACTAAATTATTCCTATTTAAAACTAAATACTTACCTATAAAATAAACCCTAAAATAGCTACAATATAATTAATAATTACATTGTAGCTGTTTTAGGGTTTATATTTATTTACAGGTAACTTTGTATTTATTTTAACTAGGTACAATAGCTATTAAATAGTTAATAACTATTTAATAGCTACCTAGTTAAAATAATTACAAAATTACCTGTAAAATAAATCCTAACCTAAGTTACAAATACACCTAACACTACACTATCAATAAATTAATTAAATAAACTACAATTATCTAAACTAAAATACAATTAAATAAACTAAACTATATTACAAAAAATAAAAAAAGATTACAAGAATTTTAAGATAATTAATCCTAATCTAAGCCCCCTAATAAAATAAAAAAGCCCCCCAAAATAATAAAATTTCCCTACCCTAAACTAAATTACAAAAGTAATCAGCTCTATTACCAGCCCTTAAAAGGGCCTTTTGTGGGGCATTGCCCAAAAGTAATCAGCTCTTTTACCTGTAAAAAAAAGAACGATCCCCCCCCCCCCCGCATTACAATGATCTCCGCCGTACACTGAATTGGAATTCAAGGTACGCAATTAAAAATGACGTCCCTTGAATTCCTATTGGCTGATTTGAACCTTCAAATTCAAATCAGCCAATCGGATGAGAGCTACTGTAATTCTATTGGCTGATTTGAATAGCCAATAGAATAAGAGCTACTGACATTCTATTGGCTGATTTGAATAGCCAATAGAATGTCAGTAGCTCTTATTCTATTGGCTATTCAAATCAGCCAATAGAATTACAGTAGCTCTCATCCGATTGGCTGATTTGAATTTGAAGGCTCAAATCAGCCAATAGGAATTCAAGGGACGCCATTTTTAATCGCGTACCTTGAATTCCTATTCAGTGTACGGCGGAGATCGTATGAAGAGGATCCTCCAGCCTCCATGGCTCCGCGGTGTACAGTTCCAGTCGCCGATCTTCAGTTCCAGCGTCGCCGGTCTTCAGTTCCAGAGTCGACGGTCTTCAGCTCCGCGGTCATCGGTCTTCAACTCCTCTGCTCCACGCCGGCTGGTTCCTGGAAGAAGAAGAGGTCGCCACTTGGAAGAAGACTTCACCGCCTGGAACAGGACCTTCTCCACCGGTCTTCAGGACAGGTAAGGACCACTTGGGGGTTAGACTTAGGTTTTTTTAAGGGGGGATTGGGTGGGTTTTAGAGTAGGGGTGTGTGGGTGGTGGGTTGTAATGTGGGGGGGGGTTGTTCTTTTTTTTACAGGTAAAAGAGCTGATTACTTTGGGGCAATGCCCCGCAAAAGGCCCTTTTAAGGGCTAGTAATAGAGCTGATTACTTTTGTAATTTAGTTTAGGGTAGGGAAATTTTATTATTTTTGGGGGCTTTTTATTTTATTAGGGGCCTTAGATTAGGTGTAATTAGCTTAAAATTCTTGTAATCTTTTTTTTTTTTGTAATATAGTTTAGTTTATTTAATTGTATTTTAGTTTAGATAATTGTAGTTTAGGTAATTAATTTATTGATAGTGTAGTGTTAGGTGTATTTGTAAAAAGAGGTTTCACTGCAAGGAAAACAGAAACAGAGGCGCCACATGTGTAGATCAATCAAAACAGACAATATCCAAGTTAGATGAGATACAGGATACTCACAAACGTGAAGGCACTCTCTTGTGCCTGTAGGAGCGGGCTGGTATTTAAACAGCAAACCAGCTAGCTGTACCAAGGGATCCCCGTCAGGATATCCTCGCAACAGTAATCCTTCACTAGATTGATTCCAGCAAAAAGGAAAAAATGTTCAGAGGGGAGGAAGGCTAAACAGCCTTATGGTTACTGGCAAGGGAAATGCCACACGAACACCAGATTTGTTTAAAAAGTATCAAGTATTTTATTTTACAAAAGATAAAAAATACCATCAATAACAAATTACAGCTTGGTGTATTTAATGGCAAATCTCCTTGTATATAGAGATAATAGCGACGCGTTTCTCAGGGAAGACCCTGTTTCATCAGGCCTGATGAAACAGGGTCTTCCCTGAGAAACGCGTCGCTATTATCTCTATATACAAGGAGATTTGCCATTAAATACACCAAGCTGTAATTTGTTATTGATGGTATTTTTTATCTTTTGTAAAATAAAATACTTGATACTTTTTAAACAAATCTGGTGTTCGTGTGGCATTTCCCTTGCCAGTAACCATAAGGCTGTTTAGCCTTCCTCCCCTCTGAACATTTTTTCCTTTTTGCTGGAATCAATCTAGTGAAGGATTACTGTTGCGAGGATATCCTGACGGGGATCCCTTGGTACAGCTAGCTGGTTTGCTGTTTAAATACCAGCCCGCTCCTACAGGCACAAGAGAGTGCCTTCACGTTTGTGAGTATCCTGTATCTCATCTAACTTGGATATTGTCTGTTTTGATTGATCTACACATGTGGCGCCTCTGTTTCTGTTTTCCTTGCAGTGAAACCTCTTTTTGAAGATACACCATCGTTTGGGTGAAGACCGAGAGCTGCCTTCTATTTATACTTCCATTTATTTGGACTTATTTGGACTTCAGTTGGGATCTTTCCCATTTCACCTATTGATACGTCTGTATTCTCATATATATATTTTTTATTCTATCATTATATTTTATGTTTTATATTTTACATTTTACAGATTTTACCATTTATTTTTTATATATTGTTTTATAGGTTTTTTTACATTTTTGGTATCACCAAAGGGGTTTTTTGATTGTATTTCAGTACTATTTTCTGCCCTGAGTCATTAGCGCCTCCTATAGGGGATTTGTGGTATTACTCTAATATCACAATATCCCTCTTAATACTTTTTAGGTGTATTTGTAACTTAGGTTAGGATTTATTTTACAGGTAATTTTGTAATTATTTTAACTAGGTAGCTATTAAATAGCTATTAACTATTTAATAGCTATTGTACCTAGTTAAACTAAATACAAAGTTACCTGTAAAATAAATATAAACCCTAAAATAGCTACAATGTAATTATTAATTATATTGTAGCTATCTTAGGGTTTATTTTATAGGTAAGTATTTAGTTTTAAATAGGAATAATTTAGTTAATAATATTAATATTATTTAGATTTATTTAAATAATAATTAAGTTAGGGGGTGTTAGGGTTAGACTTAGGTTTAGGGGGTAATATATTTTATGTAGGTGGCGGCGGTGTAGGGGGATCAGATTAGGGGTTAATATATTTATTATAGGTGGCGGCGGTGTAGGGGGATCAGATTAGGGGTTAATATATTTAATATAGGTGGCAGCGGTATAGGAGGATTAGGTTAGGGGTTAATAAATTTAATATAGGTGGCGGCGGTGTAGGGGGATCAGATTAGGGTTTAATAAATTTAATATAGGTGGCGGCGGTGTAGGGGGATCAGATTAGGGGTTAATAAATTTAATATAGGTGGCGGCGGTGTAGGGGGATCAGATTAGGGGTTAATAAATTTAATATAGGTGGCGGCGGTGTAGGGGGATCAGATTAGGGGTTCATAAATTTAATATAGGTGGCGGCAGTGTAGGGGGATCAGATTAGGGGGTAATACATTTAATGTAGGTGGCGGCGGGGTCCGGGAGCGGCGGTTTAGGGGTTAAACACTTTATTAGGTATTGCGGTGGGGGATTGCGGTTGACAGGTAGATAGACATTGCACAAGCGTTAGGTTTTATTTTGCAGGCATTTTAGGGAGTTACGGGGCTCCAATACTCAGCGTAAGGCTTGCTACGTCTGCATTTTGTGGCGAGGTGAAAGTGGAGTAAGATTTCTCCATTTTCGCCACGTAAGTCCTTACGCTGTATATTGGATACCAAACTTGCGCGGGTTTTCTATGTCCGTCTATGGGGGGGAAAACTATGGGCGAAGGCAGAAATATACAAGCGTAACTTCTATGTTACGCCGTATATGTGATACCAAACCCGCGCAAAATCTGACGTTCCTGGCTTCTGCGGGCGACGTTGCATATCGGATGGGGCCCTAGGTTTTTGGATAATATCAGGATATTAACAACAAGATAGTGATCAAACATTTCATTATTCATAGAGAGGCCCAGATTCACAGAGAAAGAATAAACAGCTGCAATGACGCCTCTTATGACTTTCTGTGTTTGTGTGTTATGAGCATATTCACTAATTTGTGGAGTAGTGCTTTGTGGATATTTAACAGAATGGGATTGTAATATGGAATGTTTATGTGTAGTTAAAAAAAACTTTGCAATATACTTTCATTATTTATTTTGTCTCATGTTCTTGTACCTTAACTTAATTGTTGATTTTCTAAATTAAACTGAGCTTTTATAAATGAATGGGCTCCACCGTGTTTTATCTCCCAGGACATACTTGAAAACGAGAGAAATCTCAATGTATCCTTCCTGGTAAAATATTTTATAAATAAATAAATAAATCTATCTTTCCTTCTAGTGCCAATATAAAAGAGGCAATAAAAGAGACTGTCCAAACAAGTTTTAACATCCAAAAGGCTTTCCACACAGCATTGTTTGCACAAGCACAGATAAACAAAAACTAGTTCAAACATGGCGGCGCCCAATACTTTAACCCCTTAACCCAAAATTACATATATATATATATCTCATGTGGTATGAAGCCCATCGTACCGCATAACATATATATACTTCGCAGCTTAAGGAATCTACAGCAACCTCGGCATGAAAGTGACAGCCAAGAGTTGCTGTTCCTTCGCTGCAGGCATCTGTCTGCATATGGAAACAGAGCATGAGCCAGATTGTTACTGACGATGATACTGTGTGTATCGATCATCTACTTTTGCTGGTGGGAGGTGTGTGAGGGAAAGCAGGAATTGAGTGGACGGCTTTGTGGTGGAGGGGGAAGGGAGGGGAAGTAAGTGGGAAGGCCCTTAATTGCAGAAAAAGAATTAAAGGGAGAGGGATGGGTAGCTACACTACAGAAAAAGGATGGAATGGGGGTTTCTCATATGTAAGGAATGCTGAGAGGGGGATGGTGGGGGCACCACTAAATTACAGAAAACATTTTAAAAAAACTGTAAAAAATAAAAAATATGTATGTTAGGTACTGGCAGACAGCTGCCATTACCAAAGCTTGCCATCATTAGTGGGAAGGGTTAGAGAGATGTTTGGGAGGGACCAGGAAGGTGGGAGTGTTAAGGTAATGTTAAGGTAGGATCACTACAGAAAATAATAATAATCATCATAATAATTTAAAAAAGCTCTAAAATGCATACTGGCAAACTGTCTGTCAGTACCTAACATGGTGAAGATGAGTTTGGATGGGGGCCGAGGAGAGAGCTGTTTGTAATGGATCTGGAGGTGGGAGGTATCAGATGGGAGGATAATCTCTACACTACAGCTAAAAATAACCTTACAAGCTACCTAATTTACCCCATGCACTGCCAGGAATAATAGAAATTTGGTGCACAGCTACAATTAGCAGCCTTCTAATTACCAAAAAGCAAGCAATGGTAAAGCCACGCATGTCTGCTGTTTCTGGCCAAAGGTGATCCAGAGAAGCTTTTACAACCATTGTGTTGTTACTGCACAAGCGGTGTGTAAATAATTTCAGTGAGAAACTCAAGTTTGTGAAAAAGTTAACAATTTTTTTATATGATCAGTTCACATCTGGTGGTGAAATGGTGGCATGAAATATACCAAATTGCCCTAGATTAATACCTTGGGTTGACTACTTAAAAAAAATATATAGTTTTGATAGGTAATTTAAAACAAAAAAACAAGGCTCTATTTCTGTTTAAATGGAATGATAGCAAACAAATTCTAAACATTCTCCAGTATTTTGGGCAAGTTCTTCTCTGAAATTCATGGTACCGAAAGGGTTAAATAAAGTACTTTATAGCAAATAAACCTTTACATTTATATTTTCAATACTTAAACAAAAAGTATAATTGTATACAATACATCTACATTATCATATTATTCTATGACTAGTCAATGCTTTGAATACATCACTATATCTAGCATGTATCAACAAAGCAATTTTAAACAACTTTTTAATTTACTTCCATTCTCAAATTGTCCTTGTTCCTTTGGTATCCTTTGTTGAAGAGTAAATCTAGATTGGCAGATATGAGATTAGCAGTTTACACTTGTCATTAGCATTCTTTGGCAACAGTGTTAGCACTATGTATAACATTGCTTTAAACAATGTTGCAAACACTACTGCCAGATTGCTAAAGATATGTGCACACTCCTGATCTTACCTAGGATTACTCTTTAACCCCTTAAGGACCACAGCATTTTTCCATTTTCTGTCCGTTTGGGACCAAGGCTATTTTTACACTACTGCGGTGTTTGTGTTTAGCTGTAATTTTCCTCTCAACTCATTTACTGTGCCCACACACATTATATACGCTGAGTATTGGAGCCCCGCAACTCCCTAAACTGCCTGCAAAATAAAACCTAACACCTAACGAATGCGCAATGTCTATCTACCTGTCAACCGCAATCCCCCGCCGCAATCCATAATAAAGTGTTTAACCCCTAAACCGCCACTCCCGGACCCCGCCGCCACCTACATTATATGTATTACCCCCTAATGTGAGCCCCCTACCCCGCCGCCACCTACATTAACTATATTAACCCCTAATGTGAGCCCCCTACCCCGCTGCCACCTACATTAACTATATTAACCCCTAATCTGAGCCCCCTACCCCGCTGCCACCTATTTTAAATAACTTAACCCCTAATCTAATCCCCCTACACCGCCGCCACCTATATTAAATATATTAACCACTAAACCTAAGTCTAACCCTAACACCCCCTAACTTAATTTTTATTGAAATAAATCTAAATAATATTAATATTATTACAGCGTAAGGACTTACGTGGCGAAAATGGAGAAATCTTACTCCATTTTCACCTCGCCACAAAATGCAGGCGTAGTAAGCCTTACGCTGAGTATTGGAGCCCCGCAACTCCCTAAACTGCCTGCAAAATAAAACCTAACACCTAACTCTTGCGCAATGTCTATCTACCTGTCAACCGCAATCCCCCACCGCAATACCTAATAAAGTGTTTAACCCCTAAACCGCCGCTCCCGGACCCCGCCACCACCTACATTAAATGTATTACCCCCTAATCTGATCCCCCTACACTGCCGCCACCTATATTAAATTTATTAACCCCTAATCTAATCCCCCTACACCGCCGCTAACTATATTAAATTTATTAACCCCTAATCTGATCCCCCTACACAGCCGCCACCTATATTAAATTTATTAACCCCTAATCTGATCCCCCTACACCGCCGCCACCTATATTAAATTTATTAACCCCTAATCTGATCCCCCTACACCGCCGCCACCTATATTAAATATATTAACCCCTAATCTGATCCCCCTACACTGCCGCCACCTATAATAAATGTATTAACCCCTAATCTGATCCCCCTACACCGCCGCCACCTACATAAAATATATTACCCCCTAAACCTAAGTCTAACCCTAACACCCCCTAACTTAATTATTATTTAAATAAATCTAAATAATATTAATATTATTAACTAAATTATTCCTATTTAAAACTAAATACTTACCTATAAAATAAACCCTAAGATAGCTACAATATAATTAATAATTACATTGTAGCTATTTTAGGGTTTATATTTATTTTACAGGTAACTTTGTATTTAGTTTAACTAGGTACAATAGCTATTAAATAGTTAATAGCTATTTAATAGCTACCTAGTTAAAATAATTACAAAATTACCTGTAAAATAAATCCTAACCTAAGTTACCATTACACCTAACACTACCCTATCAATAAATTAATTAAACAAACTACAATTATCTCAACTAAAATACAATTACATTTATATTTTCAATACTTAAACAAAAAGTATAATTGTATACAATACATCTACATTATCATATTATTCTATGACTAGTCAATGCTTTGAATACATCACTATATCTAGCATGTATCAACAAAGCAATTTTAAACAACTTTTTAATTTACTTCCATTCTCAAATTGTCCTTGTTCCTTTGGTATCCTTTGTTGAAGAGTAAATCTAGATTGGCAGATATGAGATTAGCAGTTTACACTTGTCATTAGCATTCTTTGGCAACAGTGTTAGCACTATGTATAACATTGCTTTAAACAATGTTGCAAACACTACTGCCAGATTTCTAAAGATATGTGCACACTCCTGATCTTACCTAGGATTACTCTTTAACCCCTTAAGGACCACAGCACTTTTCCATTTTCTGTCCGTTTGGGACCAAGGCTATTTTTACACTACTGCGGTGTTTGTGTTTAGCTGTAATTTTCCTCTCAACTCATTTACTGTGCCCACACACATTATATACCGGTTTTTTATCTCCATTTGATGGAATTTCTAAAGATACCATTATTTTCATCATATCTTTTTATTTATTATAAAAAAAAAATTATAAAATATGAGGAAAAAATAAAAAAAACACACTTTTTCTAACTTTGACCCCCAAAATCTGTTACACATCTACAACCACCAAAAAACACCCATGCTAAATAGTTTCTAAATTTTGTCCTGTGTTTAGAAATACCCAATGTTTACATGTTCTTTGCTTTTTTTGCAATAAATACAAGTAGCACTTTACTATTTCCAAACCACTTTTTTCAAAATTAGCGATAGTTACATTGGAACACTAGGGCTCGATCCGATATGCAGCGTCGCCCGCAAAAGCCGGCAACGCCAAATATTGCGCTGGTTTGGTATCACATATATGTCGTAACCTAGAAGTTACGCTCGTATATTTCACCCTTCGGGCGTAGTTTTTTGGCCCATAGGTGATATACCAAACCTGCACAGTTTGGTATCCAATATACAGCGTAAGTACTTACGTGGCGAAAATGGAGAAATCTTACTCCATTTTCACCTCGCCACAAAATGCAGGCGTAGTAAGCCTTACGCTGAGTATTGGAGCCCCGCAACTCCCTAAACTGCCTGCAAAATAAAACCTAACACCTAACGAATGCGCAATGTCTATCTACCTGTCAACCGCAATCCCCCGCCGCAATCCATAATAAAGTGTTTAACCCCTAAACCGCCACTCCCGGACCCCGCCGCCACCTACATTATATGTATTACCCCCTAATGTGAGCCCCCTACCCCGCCGCCACCTACATTAACTATATTAACCCCTAATGTGAGCCCCCTACCCCGCTGCCACCTACATTAACTATATTAACCCCTAATCTGAGCCCCCTACCCCGCCGCCACCTATTTTAAATAACTTAACCCCTAATCTAATCCCCTACACCGCCGCCACCTATATTAAATATATTAACCACTAAACCTAAGTCTAACCCTAACACCCCCTAACTTAATTTTTATTGAAATAAATCTAAATAATATTAATATTATTACAGCGTAAGGACTTACGTGGCGAAAATGGAGAAATCTTACTCCATTTTCACCTCGCCACAAAATGCAGGCGTAGTAAGCCTTACGCTGAGTATTGGAGCCCCGCAACTCCCTAAACTGCCTGCAAAATAAAACCTAACACCTAACTCTTGCGCAATGTCTATCTACCTGTCAACCGCAATCCCCCACCGCAATACCTAATAAAGTGTTTAACCCCTAAACCGCCGCTCCCGGACCCCGCCACCACCTACATTAAATGTATTACCCCCTAATCTGATCCCCCTACACTGCCGCCACCTATATTAAATTTATTAACCCCTAATCTAATCCCCCTACACCGCCGCTAACTATATTAAATTTATTAACCCCTAATCTGATCCCCCTACACAGCCGCCACCTATATTAAATTTATTAACCCCTAATCTGATCCCCCTACACCGCCGCCACCTATATTAAATTTATTAACCCCTAATCTGATCCCCCTACACCGCCGCCACCTATATTAAATATATTAACCCCTAATCTGATCCCCCTACACTGCCGCCACCTATAATAAATGTATTAACCCCTAATCTGATCCCCCTACACCGCCGCCACCTACATAAAATATATTACCCCCTAAACCTAAGTCTAACCCTAACACCCCCTAACTTAATTATTATTTAAATAAATCTAAATAATATTAATATTATTAACTAAATTATTCCTATTTAAAACTAAATACTTACCTATAAAATAAACCCTAAGATAGCTACAATATAATTAATAATTACATTGTAGCTATTTTAGGGTTTATATTTATTTTACAGGTAACTTTGTATTTAGTTTAACTAGGTACAATAGCTATTAAATAGTTAATAGCTATTTAATAGCTACCTAGTTAAAATAATTACAAAATTACCTGTAAAATAAATCCTAACCTAAGTTACCATTACACCTAACACTACCCTATCAATAAATTAATTAAACAAACTACAATTATCTCAACTAAAATACAATTAAATACACTAAACTATATTACAAAAAAAAGCAAACACTAAATTACAAAAAATAAAAAAAAGATTACAAGAATTTTAAGCTAATTACACCTAATCTAAGCCCCCTAATAAAATAAAAAAGCCCCCCAAAATAATAAAATTTCCCTACTCTAAACTAAATTAAAAAATAATCATCTCTATTACCAGCCCTTAAAAGGGCCTTTTGCAGGGCACTGCCCCAAAGTAATCAGCTCTTTTACCTGTAAAAAAAAGAACAACCCCCCCCATTACAACCCACAACCCACACACCCCTACTCTAAAACCCACCCGATCCCCCCTTAAAAAAAACCTAAGTCTAACCCCCAAGTGCTCCTTACCTGTCCTGAAGACCGGCAGAGAAGGTCCTGCTCCAGGCGGTGAAGTCTTCTTCCAAGCGGCGACATCTTCTTCTTCCAGGAACCAGCCGGAGCGTAGCGGAGCGGAGGAGTTGAAGACTGATGACCGCGGAGCTGAAGACCGTCCTTTCTGGAACTGAAGACCGGCGATGCTGGAACTGAAGATCGGCGACGCTGGAACTGAAGACCGGAGCCATGGAGCGTGGAGGATCCTCTTCATACGATCTCCGCCGTACACTGAATAGGAATTCAAGGTACACGATTAAAAATGGCATCCCTTGAATTCCTATTGGCTGATTTGAGCCTTCAAATTCAAATCAGCCAATCGGATGAGAGCTACTTTAATTCTATTGGCTGATTTGAATAGCCAATAGAATAAGAGCTACTGTAATTCTATTGGCTGATTAGAATAGCCAATAGAATTATAGTAGCTCTTATTCTATTGGCTCAATAGAATAGAATAGATCATATAAGGGGTTAATTTATTTAAAATAGGTGGCGGCGGTGTAAGGGGATTAGATTAGGGGTTAATACATATAATATAGGTGGCGGCGGTGTAAGGGGATTAGATTAGGGGTTAATACATATAATATAGGTGGCGGCGGTGTAGGGGGGTCAGATTAGGGGGTAATACATATAATATAGGTGGCAGCGGGGTCCGGGAGCGCCGGCTTAGGGGTTAATACATTTATTGTTAGGAGTGAGAGGGGGGATTGCGGATAGAGGGGTATATGTGTCGGGCTATTTTTGGGAGGCGAGTTAGACAGTAACGGGAGATTTAATATTTTAGTTAGTTTTTTTAGGCGGCGGCAGTTTCTAAAAGTGCCGTAAGTCACTGGCGATTCCAGAAATTTGTACTTACGCTGATTTCTGGACATCACTAGTTTGTCCGACTTACGGCACTTTAGCAAATGCCGGCGCCATATATGTGATAGCTCGCTGTGCAAGGTGAAACAATGGGCGGTGCAGGTTTCCACGCTTGCGCCGAAACCTGCACCATATATCGGATCGCGCCCCTGATATCTGTCTGGAATCCCTGAATATCCCTTGACATGTATATATTTTTTTTTAGAAGACATCCCAAAGTATTGATCTAGGCCCATTTTGGTATATTTCATGCCACAATTTCCCCGCCAAATGCGATCAAATAAACAAAACTGAAATTATTTACAAACAGCTTGTTCAATTATGGCACAAATAGTTGTAAACGCTTCTCTGGGATCCCCTTTGTTCAGAAATAGCAGACATATATGGCTTTGGCGTTGCTTTTTGGTAATTAGAAGGCCGCTAAATGCTGCTGCGCGCCCCACATGTATTATGCCCAGCAGTGAAGGGGTTAATTAGGGAGCTTGTAGGGTTAATTTTAGCTTTAGTGTAATGTAGTAGACAACACAAAGTATTGATCTAGGCCAATTTTGGTATATTTCATGCCACCATTTCACCGCCAAATGCGATCAAATAAAAAATTAGTTAACTTTTTCACAATTTTTTTCACAAACTTTAGGTTTCTCACTGAAATTATTTACAAACAGCTTGTGCAATTATGGCACAAATGGTTGTAAATGCTTCTCTGGGATCCCCTTTGTTCAGAAATAGCACACATATATGGCTTTAGTGTTGCTTTTTGGTAATTAGAAGGCCACTAAATGCCGCTGCTCACCACACGTGTATTATGCCCATCAGTGAAGGGGTTAATTAGGTAGCTTGTAGGGAGCTTGCAGGGTTAATGCAATGCTAGTTCATGTGTGCCAAATATATAAACATTGTGCTCACTCCCATGTAGGGTGACCACATATCCATACTGCCATTCAGGGATGCCCCCCCCCCAGCCCCTCCCCCGGGATGGCCCCCCAGCGACGCCCCGCCCCCAATAAAAAAAAAGTGTTTTTTTTTTAATTATGTATCGTGTTTTAGAAACAAAGCTCTTAAAAAAGAAACTACATTTATTGTTCTACTAACTAGTAGATAAATCAATGTGAAATTAATTTCACCATATGTTAGATAAAAAAGGACAAATTTGTTTTAAACTTGTCATACCACTGAGGGACACTATTTAGCTGTGCAATTGGGATATACCTCCATAAATTGGATATAATGGGAGACATTAACGCTACTCATATGCTACGAATTCATGTTAAAACTGAAAGATACGCTTTTTACAGAGTATTTTACTATCTGCCCTCTCCCCAGCCAGTCGGTCACTGAATAACACAGCAATGCTAGGTACAGCGGGTGTACTGTACACCCTTTATCTACACCTCTCACTCACTTGGGCTCTCCCACACCTGGCCTGCGCTCTATCACATTCTTACCTTATACTTTCCATGCCGGTCCACACTTGCCTGCCGCATTATATAGACAGGAGGAGTCACCACCACTCTTACGATCTGCGCTGCGGGAAGCCTGCACCTTGCTGCCCTAGGGTCTTATTGCTGTGAGACAGTGAGAGTGAGTCAATCCGCGCTGCTGTCAGTGCTGTCAGAGTGTCAGTGTGCTGTCAGTTTCAGTACATTAATGGAGTCCGGGACAATGTATGAAGGTACCCGGGACCTGGGACAGACCTTTAAAAAACGGGACACGTGGTCACCGTACTCCCATGGAGTTATTTATGAGTCAGCACTGATTGGCTAATATGCAAGTCTGTCAAAATAACTGAAATAAGGGGGCAGTCTGCAGAGGATTAGATACAAGGTAATCACTGAGGTAAAACGTATATTCATATAACTGTGTTGGTTATGCAAAACTGGGGAATGGGTAATAAAGGGATTACCTAACTTTTTAAACAGTAAAAATTCTGAAGTAGACTGTACCTTTAAGAAAGGAAACAAAGAGAACTTCACAAAAATGATAATAGAAGTAAACTGGAAAGTTTCATGAGCTATCAAATCCATTTAAAGGGACATGAAAACCCACATTCTAATAAGCTAAATCTGTTTATCTTATTACAAATAAAGATGCTGATAATAAGCAGCAGTGAGATGACCTAGGAAGGAGTTAAGGTAAGGCGGGAGGGGACCTGCAGAGATAATGAAGTGTTCCCCCTGCCTCATTAGCTCTATATAGCTGCTCCATAGCACATACGAACCATAACCCGCCCTGCATATGTGATTGTATTACATCCTTATCTTCTTGTTATTTGAAACAATTCATTTGGTTTATTGTAAGCATTTTAGTAATGCACATTCAAATAAAATAGAAGCTATAATATTTTCTCAGGCGTAAAAATTGTGCATTCTTTTTTGCTGTGAGGAGAGTGTGATGTCTGAAAAACATTACCTCACAGGGTTTAATTGCGCACAGCTTTGCTATACAATGGGATAATTAGCACTATAGCGGATTTGCCTTGAACCTAGAACCTGAATAAAAACCTATAAATATGGTATTTTAGGACAAATCCAGAACATTTGGTAATTTGATACATTAGATTCATCTTGCACGCTCCTCTCCCTTTAGATCCCTCCTCACACATTTTTCATTGCTCCTCAGGCATGGAGTGTTTCCTCCACACCTATCACATTATCGCCTCCTCACTTCCTGATTTTTCTCTCTAGAGTGCAAAACACTTGTTCCTATTTAAATCAATAAATGGTTATGTATGTCTTAAGGAGACAAAATAGCTGCTTAAGGGTGGTCAGGTTTGATAAATACTTGTTGGGACAATCTCCTACTGGGCTCAGCCATACATCCATTCTTCATGTGCTTCGTATGACTCTTGTATAAACTGTCTGACATTAATGAGTTTTCCATCACAGATAGTCTGAAGCTTACTGGGTTAACCTTTAACCTATGGATGCTAAGTATCTACAACCAGGAGTGAGGAATGTCTCAAACATGCCAGTTCATAAACCATGAATAATAATAGTCTTTTTGCAAAGAGCTAGTGATTAGAAAATTACAAAGCTAATATTTTGGCTGAAAACTACAAAGGGCAAAATTACAAGTGGCATGCTAGCTTTTACGCATGAGCGATATGTTTTTTTTGGCTTTGTGCGTGCAACAGAAATAGCGCTTTTTATAAGTTGAAAGTAAACTCGAACGTGAGAGCGCAATCGAGATTTGCACTCTTCAGGTTAGCGCAACTGAAAACTTTGTGTAAAGGGTAGTGAGTAAAAAAAAAAATTGCGTCAAACACAACATAAATACACTAAAATAAACTGTTATACTCATATAAGCACTACTGATAAAAAATAGTCATATAAATATTCATAAAAAATGTACTGTACAAATTTAACATATCAATGTTCTTTACATACAGACCAATGTTCTTTTTTATTGTAAATATGTATATATATATATATATATATATATATATATATATATATATATATATATATACCTATACATATATATCTGTTCCTAAAGATGTTTAGGTATAGATATATTTTTTACATTGATATTATAATGTATGTATATGTATATATGTATAGGTATATATATATATATATATATATATATATATATACCAAAATTCATTAAAATTATGGGGGGAGATAAAAAACTGAAATTAAAATCCTCCATGTCTCAAAATTAAATCAATGTAAATATTTGCAAAGGAAATTAGCACATCTAGGCAAGATTCACTGCTTGCTTTTTCCCAGAAATACTTAATATATAATGTTACCAATGCACAAGAGAATTCTGGGTAAGATATGCAAATTAGATATGCAAATTCTCAGTTTTTGCTGTTAATTTGCATATCTAATTTGCATGTTAAAACAGTATTTTGAAGCAAAAAACCTGAGAATTTGCATATCTAATTTGCATATCTTACCCAGAATTCTCTTGTGCATTGGTAACATTATATATTAAGTATTTCTGGGAAAAAGCAAGCAGTGAATCTTGCCTAGATGTGCTAATTTCCTTTGCAAATATTTACATTGATTTATATATATATATATATATATATATATATATATATATGTACATATTTAATAATAAAGAGTATATTCTTTTCTATGTGAAGACCATAGGAATGTAAAATATGCGTAATTCGATTCATGTTTTGCGAATTAGGTCTAAATGTGTTGGGTTTGCGCACATGAAAATTTTGTTATCTTAAGGCGCCTTATTGAAATATGACATATAAAATATTTAAAATATTAATAATAGTTATTAAATATGATTTTAGATATATATTTAAAATGTAGCATTCAGTTACTAAATTCAATGTTAGATTCCATAAAGGGAAATTTATATTTTTCTTGTAAAACCTATTTTTTTATTTTTATTATTTTTCAAAATGTACTGAAATAATAACTCTTCACTCTTGACAAGACCAGAAATGAAAAGTTATCAAATACAGGTGGCCCTCGGTTTAAGCCGGTTCAATTTGCACCGTTTCAGAATTACAACCTTTTTTCAGTCATGTGACTGCTATTGAAAAGCAGTGAAAAGCAGTGCACTAATTAAAATAACCAGTAGGTGGAGCTGTCCGCTTGTGTTGCAGCAAAGTTATGCAAGCTTAGCAGACTGAAATTAATCTGTGTACACTGAACAGACCTTAGCTATCGAGCAGCTTTCAAAGCAACAAGATCTAGCAGCCACGTCCCTATTATCTTCCTGTCCAGCTGCTTGAGGTGAGGGTGCCTAACTGCTTAATCAGTCCAGATTGAGTCCTATAGTGTAAGTAGCAAATATTCTAGAAATTTGGAGAAGATGGATGGGGACTTTTAAAAACAAGAATTGAATTTGGCCACTGTTTGCCAGAGATATTTATTACACATTCTGAGTTCTGTGTTTTATTTTTGGCACATGTAGTAGTGATTCTCAGACTATATTGGGGGAGGCTTAATTGAAATTTATAGTTTTTTTTTTTGTCATTTACTTTTTATTGAATGATTACACAAAATATAAAATGTCAAATGCAGGATAGAATAATTATCAAATGTGCACAGTATTGAAGTGTTTGTATTTATATGGTAAATACAGACTACAGTGATTCTAATGTTTGCCCACCATATTAATATCAAGATACTTAGAAGTAAATTTATAAGATGGTCAGAATGTGCTGGGATATAAGTGCTTGCTGAAAAGAATGTTAAAAAATAAATATATGCTAGACGCAATGATGTATTCAAAGTAAAGATTAACTATAAAATAATGTGTAGATGTTTTTTATATTTATATTAGTTGTTTAAATATAGAAATATTAGTAAAGGTTTAGTTTCTATAAAGTACTTTAGTTTCTATAAAGTAATGGGTGCCGCCATGTTTGGGGCTGAATGATCAAGCTCCGGATAGAGCTTGATGCCCCTGTTTCTGTGCGAGCCTTTACGCTCGCCAGAAACAGAAGTTATGAAGCAGCAGTCTAAAGACAACTGCTCTGATGCTGCAGACATCAATCCGCCCAAACCTATACGATCGGGCTGATTGACACCCCCTGCTTGCGGCCGATTGACCGATAATCTGCAGGGGGCGGCATTGCATAAGCAGTTCACAAGAACTGCTTGTGCAATGATAAATGCCAACAGCGTATGCTGTCGGCATTTATCGATGTGCGGCAGACATGATACGCTACATATTATCATGTCCGTCCGGCATCCGCACTTTAATAAATCGGCCCCTTTGAATTTAGAAAACCAACAATTTTCAGAGTTAAATTACAGGAAATGGAGACAAAAATAAATATATGGGGGTATCTATCAAGCTCTAAAGACCGCTGCTCCATAACCCTGTCCGCCTGCTCACCTGAATTCAACCCGATCGAGTACGATCGGGTTGATTGACACCCCCTGCTGGCGGCCGCGAGTCTGCAGGGGGTGGCGTTGCACCAGCAGCTCAGAAGAGCTGCTGGTGCAATGCTGAAAACGGAGAACGTATTGCTCTTCGCATTCAGCGAGGTCTTGCGGACCTGATCCGCACTGTCGGATCAGGTCCGCAAGACCTTTGATAAATAGGCCTCATAGTCTTTTAACTACACATAATTAAACATTTTATATTCCAAATCTCATTCTATTTAATATTCCTTTAAATAATCTCAAAATCTTTATTTGTTTCATGACAAATAACTATTTATTTGGAAGTTTTCTTTATCAGCTAAGGACTTCGTGCTAGTTTCATTTTTAATGTAAACAGCTTTTATTTAATTATTTTGTGAAACATATGCTGTTGATAGACACATTTTTAGGACTATACATTTTTTAAGATATTTTTTCAATAAATATTTGTTTGCAAAAATACTTCTAGTTGTTGTTTTTTTTATGTCCCTTTAATGAAAACTTATAAACTAGAAAAACATGTTCTGATCAGCAGACAAATGACAAGATATTGGGTAGGAAATATAGTTTTTTTCAATTGTACTTGCATGCTTTGTTTGGGTATATTAAGTGCATTTAATATGCCAACTGCAGCAAATATGCATACTCACAGCCAACCTCTATACTGACAGGAAGTACATAGCAAAATGCTTCTGTTGGAATTAAAATATGACTGTTTCCCTTTAAGTTTTTTTTTTCTTTTTTTTTATAAATGTTAGTCTAGTTGCTCTTTTTAGTCATGTAAAGTTTCTGCCGCCTGTAATGAGCCTCAATAAAAACCAGCTTTGTTGCATTACGTGATGCCTTTTAGCATAAGAGTTTTTCCTCAATGAGGTCAGAGCTTTGCAAACCACAAAGGTTATTGCTATAGAAATGTAAAGCAGATCACAGTGTGCTGTGGAGTGCTAGGGTGGAAGTTGTAGGTTTGCAGAATGGGGGAAAGACATGTCATATAATAATAAAAATAAGGAAAAACAAGAAAGGTCCAGGGAAACAAGACCACCTTGGCCTCTGACCTAGGTGTCAGTGATTAAGTGAGTGCTAAAACATTTCACACATGCTTGTCACAGCCTGGAGCGAGGAAGACAAACGGGATGGCTTTGTGCAATAAGATGAAAGGGGTGACTGGGGGAGACGGGCATCTGTGTAGTCTTGTGGGTTTCTGGCCTGACAATCTGCACTTGGCTAGAGATCAGAATGAGGAATCTGTCCTATGCAATTGCCAATGACTGACTTACAGGAGACAGATAGTCTAGGGGCAGCTAAGGAATTCTTACATGCAACCTATGCCTGCAACTAGGGGTATACATGTAGTTTCATTTTAATGTTCCCTATACTTTTAATGGACAGTGCAGAGAGTGCTATTGGCGCACTCACTGGGCTAGATTACGAGTGGCGCTCTAACTTTGAGCTTGAGCGATAAGGGGTTTATCACATGTGTTCGAAGTAACTTGCGTATTACAAGTTGAAAGTAAACGCGTTTGCTTGAGCACAATTGAATTTGACGCACGTCGGTATATCGTGACTTCAGAGCTCTGGTTAACTGTAATGGAAGTCAAAAAAAGTTGAACAAAAGACATCATAATGACATTTACATGTACAGTTACACAATGACAGTGTCTTATAAAACATATTTAAAAAAGAAATTACATAAAAAAGTTATAAGCTCAAAGATATGAGATCTCAGGTGTTAGAAATATAAAGGCCTACAAAGGGAGATACATGTCTAAACATGTATATGTTTGTATATACAGTATATGTTTATGTGGGTACATATTCATATATATATATATATTTTAATGTGTATATACAGTATGTATTTACAGACATATATACACATATAAACACAAAATATATATGTATACATATATAAATATATATATATATATATATATATATATATATATATATATATATATATATATATATAATTCCAGGCAGAGTATGGCACTCACAAATCTTTGACCGGGGTGCTGCAGCAGGCAAATCATACAAAACAAAAAGAAACAGGCACTCACCGGTATTTAAATAAAGGATATCTTTTAATCCCACAAGGTGTATGCGCGTGTAGATATATATTTTACCAAAAAAACATAAGAAATATATTAAAATATGTATACAGGGAGTGCAGAATTATTAGGCAAATGAGTATTTTGACCACATCATCCTCTTTATGCATGTTGTCTTACTCCAAGCTGTATAGGCTCGAAAGCCTACTACCAATTAAGCATATTAGGTGATGTGCATCTCTGTAATGAGAAGGGGTGTGGTCTAATGACATCAACACCCTATATCAGGTGTGCATAATTATTAGGCAACTTCCTTTCCTTTGGCAAAATGGGTCAAAAGAAGGACTTGACAGGCTCAGAAAAGTCAAAAATAGTGAGATATCTTGCAGAGGGATGTAGCACTCTTAAAATGGCAAAGCTTCTGAAGCGTGATCATCGAACAATCAAGCGTTTCATTCAAAATATTCAACAGGGTCACAAGAAGCGCATGGAAAAACCAAGGCGCAAAATAACTGCCCATGAACTGAGAAAAGTCAAGCGTGCAGCTGCCAAGATGCCACTTGCCACCAGTTTGGCCATATTTCAGAGCTGCAACATCACTGGAGTGCCGAAAAGCACAAGGTGTGCAATACTCAGAGACATGGCCAAGGTAAGAAAGGCTGAAAGACGACCACCACCACTGAACAAGACACACAAGCTGAAACGTCAAGACTGGGCCAAGAAATATCTCAAGACTGATTTTTCTAAGGTTTTATGGACTGATGAAATGAGAGTGAGTCTTGATGGGCCAGATGGATGGGCCCGTGGCTGGATTGGTAAAGGGCAGAGAGCTCCAGTCCGACTCAGACGCCAGCAAGGTGGAGGTGGAGTACTGGTTTGGGCTGGTATCATCAAAGATGAGCTTGTGGGGCCTTTTCGGGTTGAGGATGGAGTCAAGCTCAACTCCCAGTCCTACTGCCAGTTTCTGGAAGACACCTTCTTCAAGCAGTGGTACAGGAAGAAGTCTGCATCCTTCAAGAAAAACATGATTTTCATGCAGGACAATGCTCCATCACACGCGTCCAAGTACTCCACAGCGTGGCTGGCAAGAAAGGGTATAAAAGAAGAAAATCTAATGACATGGCCTCCTTGTTCACCTGATCTGAACCCCATTGAGAACCTGTGGTCCATCATCAAATGTGAGATTTACAAGGAGGGAAAACAGTACACCTCTCTGAACAGTGTCTGGGAGGCTGTGGTTGCTGCTGCACGCAATGTTGATGGTGAACAGATCAAAACACTGACAGAATCCATGGATGGCAGGCTTTTGAGTGTCCTTGCAAAGAAAGGTGGCTATATTGGTCACTGATTTGTTTTTGTTTTGTTTTTGAATGTCAGAAATGTATATTTGTGAATGTTGAGATGTTATATTGGTTTCAATGGTAAAAATAAATAATTGAAATGGGTATATATTTGTTTTTTGTTAAGTTGCCTAATAATTATGCACAGTAATAGTCACCTGCACACACAGATATCCCCCTAAAATAGCTATAACTAAAAACAAACTAAAAGCTACTTCCAAAACTATTCAGCTTTGATATTAATGAGTTTTTTGGGTACATTGAGAACATGGTTGTTGTTCAATAATAAAATTAATCCTCAAAAATAAAACTTGCCTAATAATTCTGCACTCCCTGTATGTATGTATTCTTCTATGTGAATAACATTGGAGTGGGAAATGTTCATATTTCACGTGGGGTTAGCGCACTTTTGTTAAACGTGATCAAGTTTGCGTGCGAATGGGTGTTTTTTTTCCAACTTTTCGCACTCCATTGAAGTCTATGGGGGAATATGTTAACGTGGTCGCGATATTCTAAGTTCGTATTTTTGCGTGCATTGGGTTAGCACTTGTGCAAAAACAATTTTCTTTCAACTTGTAATACGTGTGCTACCAGACGCATGTAAATGTATCACTCGAGCAGGAGCGCTAAGTAGCGTGCCACTTGGAATATAGCTCATTATGTTTGTATTACAAGTGCTAAGTGTTGCTTTCGAACACGATCCAAAATACTGATTTCAAATTGAGTGGTTATCTCTTGCTAGTTTGCATAACATAACACATGAAAATGCTATGGAAATAAAGGATTTACATTAATTTTTTTTACTCTTTCCTGTCATGCAGTGCTCCAAATGCCTACCTAGGTATCTCTTCAAGACAGAATATCATGGGAACTTTTTTAATGTGACATGCTCTGTCGGGTTTCATATCACTTTAGTTAAAAGGTTTAAAGTGACATGAAAATCAATTTTTTTTTTTACGATTCAGAAAGAGCATAACATTTTAAACGACTTTTCAATTTGCTGCTATTATCAAATTTGCTTCATTCTTTTGGAATCCTTTGTTGAAGAAGCAACGATGCACTACTGAGAATTAGCTGAACACATCAGGAGGACCAATAATAAGAAACATACATGTGCAGCCACCATTCAGCAGCTAGTTCCCTGTAGTACATTCCTGCTCCTGAGCCTACCTAAGTATGCTTTTCAACAAAAGATACTAAGAGAACGATGTTCATTAGATAATAAATGTAAATTGGAAAGTTGCTTAAAATTGCATGCTCTGTCTGAATCATAAACATTTGGTTAGAAGGAGTATGAGTATGTATGTAAGTATATCTGTGTACTTTTATGCTTAAAGTGAAGGTAAAGTTTTCTGCAACTGAAAGCAGTAGTGTGTTAATTGCTCAAAATATAGCAAGATCGCTAAGTTTTTAGCACATATTTATATATAAATATAAAATAAATACTTTATCTTTACGTGTTCGGCCGATTATCGCTCCTCCCTCCAGTTAGTTCCTGGTTTCTTGTTGTATTACGTATAGAGCGTTGCCACCCGCTCTATACGTATGGTAAATGCGCGTTCGTGATTTTCTGAAACCTTGTGCATGCGCACATTACGCCGTAACCTCTAATTGCGCCTGCACGACTAAAAACTGTTGCCAAATGTTTCTAAACAAACTGCGTTCGGGCGAGTTGCTTGACTGAAGGCGATTTATGCATGCGCTAAGCTGGAACGAGCACGGCTTATAAGATACAGGAAGTGTATCTAACGCATGCGCAGACTGAATACTAATGCAGTGACGTCAAATGACGGCCGCCTAACGGCCAGACAGATGATTGGGGACTCGAAGAACGTGACCTGGCTGCCAAAAAACCCCCAAAACAACGGGCAGATTACAGAACGAGGAGAATAGAGTTTGAAAACGCGGATAAATCGGTAAATATAGATTTTTAACGAAATTGATGAATTAAACTACCATTATTTTTAGGCTAATTACATTTGCAAACATCTAAACATGCTAACTTTACCTTCACTTTAAGTTTCATTGAAATAATATAGTATAGAACTAAATGAAGAATCCCTCCTACTTGAGCAGATTTTTACTCTGCATGGTCTCTCTTGCTGCTAGAGTTTGGTAGTTACTCCAACCCTTAGTGGGCCCCAGATATCACATGTTCGCTTTAAAGGGACACTGAACCCAATTTTTATCTTTCGTGATTCAGATAGAGCATGCAATTTTAAGCAACTTTCTAATTTACTCCTATTATCAAATTTTCTTCGTTCTCTTTCTATCTTTATTTGAAAAAGAAGGCATCTAAGCTTTTTTCTTTGTTCAGTACTCTGGACAGCAGTTTTTGATTGGTGGATGAATTTATCCACCAATCAGCAAGGACAACCTAGGTTGTTCACCAAAAATGGGCCGGCATCTAAACTTACATCCTTGCATTTCAAATAAAGATACCAAGAGAATAAAGAAAATTTGATAATAGGAGTAAATTAGAAAGTTACTTAAAATTGCATGCTCTATCTGAATCACGAAAGAAAAAATTTGGGTTCAGTGTCCCTTTAACCGATTAATAGATCTGAGGGAGCCAAATTATAAAGACCATGGGTGAGATTACATATGCAGAGTCGCTCACAAAAACCGACGTCAGCTATTTTTTGTTGGATGTTGCAATCACATATATGGCGCCGCATACAAATGCAGCACGTATATTCCACCCGTCACCCGCTATTTTTACTCCCATAAACTAACATAATACCGGCGTCGCAAGTCTGTATCACATAATCACTGCAGGGACTTACGCAGCAAAAATGGAGAAATTTTACTCCATATTCACCTTGCCACACATAGGCAGGCGCAGCAAGCCTTGCGCTGAGTATATGAGCACCGTAACTCCCTGGAAGTTTTAACAAACACCTAACACATGCGCAATATGTACCTCTCAACCGCCATCCCCCCACCACAATAACTAAATAAAATGTATTAAGCCCTAATTCCCCAACCCCCACATCGCAAAATATCTAATTACACTATTAACCTCTAAACTGCCATCCCCCACAACACAATCTACCTTTTAAAACTATTAACCCCTAAACCACCAAACCACACAACGCAATATACCTAATTAAACTATTAACCCCTAAACCACCATCCCCCCTCAATGCAATATACCTAATTAAACTATTAACCCCTAAACCGCCATCAACCCACAATGCAAAATATTAATCTAATCACTAAGCCCCCTAACATAACACCCCCTAAATTAACCCCAATTACATCAAATAAAAATACTTTCTTACTACTGAATTAAGTTCAAAAACAAAGAAAAATAAAATCCTAATTTAGTAACATACATAGTAGATAAGGTTGAAAAAAGACTGAAGTCCATCGAGTTCAACCTATACAAATCTAAAATACTTTCAAAAAGCTCCAGTTAAGCTTAAATAACCCCATTGAAATGTGACCCATTTAATACTAGCAATCATATCCATGAATTTTGTTTATATACAGAAATTTATCCAGACTATTTTTAAATGTATCTATGGTATTGGCATTCACTACCTCCTTTGGTAAGGAGTTCCACAATTTTATTGCTCTAACAGTGAAAAAATGTTTCCGTTGCAGGAGATTAAATCTCCTTTCCTCCAACCTTAAATTATGACCTCTTGTCAGAAAAATTTTCTTGGAATAAACAGAGCTTCTGCCATCTCTGTATATGGGCCTTGAATATATTTATATAAAGTAATCATGTCACCTCTCAAGCACCTTTTTTCTAAAGAAAACAGACCCAGTTTGGCTAGCCTCTCCTCATAGGTTAATTTCTCCAATCCCCTTATTAGCTTTGTGGCCCTTCTCTGAACTTTTTCTAGTTCTGCAATATCTTTTTTAGCAATCGGTCCCCAGAACTGCACTCCAAACTCAAGGTGAGGTCTTACCAGGGCTTTATACAATGACAGAATTATGCTTTCCTCCCTTGAATCAATGCCTCTTTTAATACATGCTAGTATCTTATTAGCCTTTGAAGTCGCTGCCCTGCATTGTGCACCCATCTTTAGCTTGTTATCTATTACTACTCCCAAATCCCTTTCCTCCTGTGTTTGGCTAAGTCTTGTCCCATTTAAAAAATACGTAGCCTGCTTATTTTTACTTCCAAAATGTAGAACCTTGCATTTTTCCATATTAAATCTCATTTTCCATTCACTTGCCCATAGTTCTAATTTTAGCAAATCCCTTTGTAAAGAGAGTTCGTTCTGCTCTGACCTAATGACCTTACTTAAAGTGAAGGTCAATTTTCATCAATGAGTGCCCGGTTTTTAAAAATACTTTTTAAAACAGGGGCACTTTCATTGATGAAAATTAACATTGCACTGGATTTTAAGAAATACTTACCTTTTTCTCCTGCAAAACCGGATCGCCGATCTCAGCCTCAGTTCCTCTGTAGTGACGTCAGAAATGACAAAAACCGGCTTCCTCCAATCATGGCTTGCACCCCAGAGCGTCCAGCTCGTGATGCCTGGCTGTGATTGGAGGAAGCCAGTTTCGTCATTGCTGTTGTCTACAGCAGGAAGAAGAAGGAGGGAGATCGTCGATCCGGCTTTGCAGAAGTAAAAGGTAAGTATTTCTTAAAATCCAGTGCAATGTTAATTTTCATCAATGAAAGTGCCCCTGATTTTAAAAGTATTTTTAAAAACCGGGCACTCATTGATGAAAATTGACCTTCACTTTAACTTAGTATCATCTGCAAAAATAGAGATGTCGCTATTTAATCCTTGCTCCAAGTTATTTATAAAAATATTAAAAAGAACAGGGCCCAGTACTGATCCCTGGGGGACGCCACTGATTACCTTTGTCCAATCTGAGTATGATCCATTTACTACTACTCGTTGCTCCCTATCTTTTATCCAGTTATTTATCCATGAGCTAACATTTTCAGCTATTCCCAGTCCCTTAATTTTGTGCATTAATCTCTCATGTGGCACTGTATCAAATGCGTTTGCAAAATCTAAGTATATCACATCAACTGATTCCCCTGTATCTATATTTTTACTTACTTCCTCGTAGAATCTAATTAGATTAGTTTGACATGATCTATTTCTCCTAAAGCCATACTGATTAGAACTCATAATCTTGTTTACACGAATATGCTCATCAATATAATCCCTTATAATCCCTTCAAATATCTTCCCCACTATTGATGTCAGAGTAACTGGTCTATAGCTTCCTGGATCATCCCTGCTTCCCTTTTTGAAGAGTGGCACCACATCAGCTTTACGCCAATCCTGGGGTACCATGCCTGAGGATAATGAGTCTTGAAAAATTAAGAGTAAAGGTTTGTCTATAACAGTGCTAAGTTCCCTTAACACCCTTGGGTGTATTCCATCTGGGCCTGGAGTTTTATTTACCTTAATATTTTCCAGTTTTTTCCTGATATCCTCTAAACAAAACCCAGTTAGTGGTATGGACTGGCATGTTCTATTCTGTTCCAAAGTATCATTCAATGGTTCCTCTCTTGTGTATACTGAAGAAAAAAACTGGTTTAGTACCTCAGCCTTCTCCCTGTCATTATTTATCATGCTACCCTCCAGGCATTTTAATGTACCTATATTATCCTTCTTAGATTTTTTGCTATTTATGTACTTAAAGAACCTTTAAAAATAAAAATCCTAACAATACATTACCAAAAAAATAACATTAAGATTAAATTGAAGAAAAAAATCTAATATTACAAAAATTAAACCTAATCTAATAACCCCTATAAAAATAAAAAAGCCACCCTAAAGTAAAAAAAAAAACTAATCTAAGACTAAACTACCAATAGCCCTTAAAAGGGCCTTTTGTAGGGCATTGCCCTAAAGAAATTAGCTCTTTTCCCTAAAAAATTACAAATGATCCCCTAACATTACAACCCATCACCCACCCACCCAACTCCCCAAAATAAAAAGACCTAACTCTAAAAAAAAACTAAGCCACCCATTGCGCCTAAAGGGGCATTTGTATGGGCATTGCCCTTAAAAGGGCAATCAGCTCTTTAGTGCCCATTAAAAATATAAAAAATCCATTATCTAAAAAAAAAACCCACCCAAACACCCATTTGAACAGCTAATAGGATATCAGCAGCTTTTATCCTATTGGCTGATTTGAAAATTTCAGCCAATAGGAATGCAAGGTAACCTTAATATAAAAGGGGTACCTTGCATTCAATCTTCAGTGTGCGGCGGACAATCACATGAAGAGGAGCTTCACATCGCTGAAGACCGCCGCAGTAGAGGACCACCACTCCGAATCTGCCCATCAGAAGACCGCTCCGCACCTCCGGGAAGAAGAAAGAAGATGGTCCCGCGATGGATGAAGATGGATCCGCCTGGATAAAGACTTTTCAGTGCCTGGAAGAAGATGGATGTCTGGACTTCGGGATCGGAAAAGGTGAGTACATTTTTTGTGGTTAGTGTTAGGTTTTTTTTGGGGGTGTTTTTTTTTTAGATTAGGGCTTTTTTAATGGGATTCATATAGCTGATTGCCCTTTAAGGGGGGGGGGGTTGGGTGGGTGGGGAGTTGTAATGTTAGGGGGTAATTTGTAATGTTTTTGGTAAAAGAGCCGATTTCTTTATGGCAATGCCCTACAAAAGGCCCTTTTAAGGGCTATTGGTAGTTTAGTCTTAGATCAGGTTTTTTCTATTTTTTTATTTTGGGGGTGGCTTTTTTACATTTTTATAGGGGTATTATATTAGGTTTAATTTTTTTTATATTTTGGATAAGTTCATTTATTTATTTCAGTAATTTTAGATTTTTAATTTTTTGTAATATTAGATTTCTTTCTTTAATTTAATCTTAGTTTTTTTTTTTGGTAATATAATGTTAGGATTTTTATTTTTAATCTTAATGTTAATTTAGGATTTTATTATTCTTTGTATTTTAATTTAATTTATTAGTAAAATAGTCTTTTATTTGATGTAATTGGGGTTAATTTAGGGGGTGTTAGGTTAGGGGGCTTAGTGATTAAATGAATACTTTGCGTTGTGGGAGGATGGTGGGTTTAGGGGTTAATACTTTAATTAGGTATATTGCGTTGTGGGGTTTGCGGTTTAGGGGTAAATAGTTTTAATAGGTAGATTGCGTTGTGGGGGATGTCGGTTTAGGTATAATAGTGTAATAAGATACTTTGCGATGTGAGGGTTGGCGGATTAGGGGTTAATACATTTTATTTAGTTATTGCGGTGGGGGATAGCGGTTGAGAGGAACATATTGTGCATGTGTTAGGTGTTTGTTAAAACTTCCAGGGAGTTACGGGGTGCTCATATACTCAGCGCAAGGCTTGCTGCGCTTGCCTATATGTGGAGAGATGAATATGGAGTAAAATGTCTCCATTTTTGCTGTTCTTGCGCTGAATATGTGATACCGACTTGCGTGCCGCTTCAATGTTAGTTTATGGGAGTAAAAACAGTGGGTGACGGGTGGAATATACGTGCTGTATATGTGATCACAACAGCCAAAAAAAAATAGCCGAAACATGCTTTTGCGGGCGACTCTCTATATGTAATCTCGCCCCAGGTGCTTACAAAGGCTAGCTCAAGTAACCCTGTGTGAGCCGTTGTAAAATATAATAGCAACTCTATGGAAGCCATAAATACTCACACCACCATTCTTAACATCTGGGAGAGAGGGAGGGGAACTCACAGATCTTCCAGAGGAGAAGAGAATCAGACCTTTTACAGTTCCTGTTTAAAGGTCTGTATACCCCCTGAACTGCAACATAGTTGCAAACACACACTCCTTCTCCTCTAACCGTTCCCTACAAGCCATAACCCTTAGGGACACAAAACCCACATTTTTTCTTTCATGATTCAGATAGAGCTAAATGTAGCCACCAAAAAGCAATCTCTACCCAGGTTCTGAACCAAAAATGGGCCAACTCCTATGCTTACATTCCTGCTTTTTAAAATAAAGATGGCAAGAGAACAAAGACGATTTTATAATAGGAGTAAATTAGAAAGTTGCTGAAAATTGCATGCTCTATCTGAATCATGAAAGAAAATATTTTTTTTTGTGTCCCTTTAAGACACTCTAAGTCTATCTAGGTTTACACTGACAAAATGTTTCATTATGTATAATTAAAAAATAACATTGCAATGAACATTCATTATTTATTTTGCCTGCTTTTCCTGTTATTTATTTCTTAGAGGCTGAATTGAATTCTGCTTAATTCCAAACACTGACATTCATAAATGCTGCACAGTAATTGGTTGATGTGTGTAAAGACTCATATATATCTGCCCCTATCTGACCAGAGCAAAGGAGTTAAGATAATCAACGTCCAAAGCGTTTTCAATAGTTGTGTCCAGGGCCTGGAAAAAATGCATATTTTTGTAAGAAAATTAAAGATATTAGGAATGCCCAAAATAACTTTTGATGCATAAATAAAAAATTGACTTTAATGTCCCTTCAACCACATGATGTAATCAGTATATTCTACCATTTAGTGATAGGTGAATATTTTGGCACATTTATTAAAAATATGATTTTTTTTTTAGGTATTGCTAAGTCTATGGAAATCAGTATTCAGATACAATATTCAAACGATACTTTAATAGAAACAATGATGTGACGGAGATAAATATTCATTCTACAATTCAAACGTCAAGTTGCAACGTCCACCCACTCATTTCTACGGGTATTATCTGCGTGCGGCAAGACTTAGGGTTTTAAAGGAACATGAAACCCAAAATGTTTATTTTATGCTTTACTTCTATTATCAAATTTGCTTCATTCTCTTGGTATCTGTTAATGAAGGAGAAGCAATGCACGACTGGGAGCTAGCTGAACATATCAAGTAAGTGAATCACAAGAGGCAAATATGTGCAGTATTGTCATTCCCTTACTCAAGTTGTTCAGCTAGCTCTCAGTAGTGCACTTTTCACCAGACTTCCTTCCCAACGAATAAAGCAAATTACATAAAAAAAAGCTAACATTGCATGCTCTATCTGAATCATGAAAGAAAAAAATATGTTCCTTTAATCACTACCAGCACTTAAAGGGGAGTGAAAGGTTTAAAAAAAACTATCATGCAAATGAAAGATCACTATTTAAAGGGACACTGAAAGCAAATATTTTCTTTCGTGATTCAGATAGAGCATGAAATTTTAGGCAACTTTCTAATTTACTCCTATTATCAAATTTTATTCATTCTCTTGGTATCTTTATTTGAAATGCAAGAATGTTAGTTTAGATGCCGGCCCATTTTTGGTGAACAACCTGGGTTGTTCCTGCTGATTGGTGGATAAATTCATCCACCAATAAAAAAGTGCTGTCCAGAGTTCTGAACAAAAACAAAAGCTTAGATGCCTTCTTTTTCAAATAAAGATAGCAAGAGAACAAAGAAAAATTGTTAATAGGAGTAAATTAGAAAGTTGCTTAAAATTGCATGCTCTATCTGAATCACAAAAGAAAAAAATTGGGTTCAGTGCCCCTTTAAACATGTTAAAAATATTATATTGCATACAAAATTATAGGTTATGTTAAAGCTGTTCACTTTGAGTTAGTAACAGGAAGTGCATGCCTTTATTAAAAAAGGCCTTAAAGGGATATGAAACAAAAAAAAAAAATGATTTTGTTATACAGGGCATACACTTTTAAACATGTTTCCAATTTACTTCTATTATCAAATTTATTTAGTTACCATTATATTCTTTGTTGAAGAGATACCTAGGTAGGCTTCTGGAGCACTATATTGCTGGAAATAGTGCTGCCCTCTAGTGCTCTTCCAAATGAATAAGATTCTTGCAAATCTGCTGCCATATAGTGCTCCCAAAATTGGCAGGCTCTTAATCTTACAACAAAAGATACCAAGTGAATGAAGACAAAATTATAATAAAAGTAAATTAAAAAGTTGTTTAAAATTGCATGTTCTTTCATCTTAATCATGAAAGAAACATATCCCTTTAAGAACTAATTACTCACTGGCTGGTAACAAGATCTCCCACTTCCTTATTGGAGGACAGCGATATGCCTCACAAGTAATAATAAAAAAAATAAATTGTTTGAATATATAAATGAATGCCCATTTTTAAATACTTCAAAGAAAAAAATATTTACTCTACCTTTAATATAGATATAATTAGGATTTTATGGGAAGCTGTAGCTGATTGTTACAATGTTTAATGTAACCATACTTGTTGTTTTTTCCGTATTACACAATCACAAACCTTAGAATGTTTGATTTGTTTTTTATGCATATGTAGCTATGAACATTCTGGTATATGTAAGATGAGAAAAATTACTTCTAGACATGCAGGAAATGTAACAATTAAATCATGTCTGGACAGATATATATCTTTAAATCATAGTGACAGAACAAGTTTAAATGGCATGCATTTTAAAGAGGACATTAAAGTAATTTTTCTATATATGCATTAGAAATCAAGCCCTGTATTGCAGAATATCTGCAAACTGTGATTTTGTTACCAACATGTGTATTGTTCTGCATTCCAGGGACACTTTGCTGGGGGCCAATTATAGATAGATATAAATGGGCTCCTGTACCTATCAATCAATAACTTTGCAGCATGTTGCTGGATCAGGCTTCTGCATTCCTTGGAATATGCTCGATCTTTTTGGGGACAGTGGAATAAGTACAATTTTCAGATTTAAATTGTAGGAAAAAATAAATAGTAAATCCTTACAATTGGAGAGTTTACCATTATACATAATTAAACATTTTGGCCAAAATTACAAATGGAGTCCAAAAATGTTAACTCTATGGTGCGTTTTCATCACTCAAACACAATCCATAACGCTTCCATTTTTGCCCTAATATTACAAGTACAAAGCTATTTTTTATTGCTGGTGCAATAGTCTAGTGCACAAGTGTTTTAGATCCCTCACATAATAGACTTCTATAGGGTGGCAAAGTAAAGTTCATGTTGGATAACACTTGAGCTCTAAATGCAGAAAATCTACCTGAATGTTGAAACCCTTAAAAGTGATGCAGCATAGCTGTAAAAAGCTGCCTATAAAATATCACCTGAAGATCTCTTTGTAAAAAATGAGGATATTTACCTCACAATTTCCTAAGTATTCACACCACACTGTAAAGAAACTTTAGTCCCAGGACTTATAAGTGAGTGTTCATCTGGCATGTGCAGGCACAGTCATGTTATTTTCCTATTCAGTTTAAGGAAATCTCATGAGAGTTAAGTGAAATCTCATGAGATCACAGCAAAACAATGCATGATGCTGATTGTCTATTGTGTTTTTTTTCTTCAACTTGCAGCTTTACAGCAGCTCTAACTGTTCACAGAGCACTTACTATGGATAGCTGAAGAAATTTTGAGGAAAAATATCTTCCTTTTTTTACATAGATATGTTCAGGTGATATTTCCTTGTCAGCTTTTTACAGTCATGCTGCAGCACTTTCAAGTGATTTAGCATATGAGTATTGTGTAGGCTGACCATATTGCCGCTTTAAGAAGGAACACATATGAAAAATACATATGTGAGGGTTCTTATACAAAACCATTTCTTTAAACAGCCCTGACATATGTATTTTTCATGTGTCCCTTTTTAAAGCGGCAATATGGTCAGCCTAGTATTGTGTCCCTTTAAGTAGAAGAATACATTATTTAGTTCTGTGCTATACCATTTCTATGAAACTAAGCATAAACTTCACACATACATATAAAACACATAGGGCAAAATTTACAATCCCTGCAGGCAGACAGGTTCACAAGCACTGAACCTTTCTGCCTGCAATTGCCACTTACTATGTTGCATTGCGTGGTGAAATTTAACTTTGCACTAGAGTTTTTTTGTGCAATGCTGCCCCCTGCTCCGGTGCAACAAATTTTACTAATGGAGGGAATGTAAATCAACCCGAATCAGTGAGTGTCAGGTGATTGATCTCGTCATCTCTGAGGTGGCAAAGAGGAAAAAGAAGGGGTTTCTGCTTCTTTAATATGTGGCAGCAGGCTCACTTATGCAAACCTGCTCCATATAGCCGAATGCAGCTTAATAAATCTAGCCCACACACACATATATACACATACACACCCCTTCATAGTCTTCCCCCTTGTCATATACCATATTTCTTTAATTCTGCCACAAAACCTTTTAATTAAGAAAACTTTAATTAAGTCTACATATAACAAATAATTTATTTACATAGCATTTTCATGTATTTTGTTATGCAAACTTGCAAGTGATAATCATTTACTTCAGGTCTCAAAAAGCACTAAATGTTAAAGTATTATTTGGGATTGCTCACTAAACTCAGCACTTGTAATATGAGCGCAATGAATGCTGATAATGATCTCTGTATAGGCTCTCTCTGCATCGGATGGCCAAGGAGGTTTATTGCAGGATGCCTCAGGATCACTTCCACCGCTTTCACAGACCGACGACGTGCAGGATATGTCCTCGGTCGTTAAGGGTATATTTTTGGAGGACGTACCCTGCACGTCATCAGTCTTTAAGGGGTTAAAACTCCACTTCCCCCCCTCTTGGTAGAAGATAGGGCATGTAAGCAAAAGGACTTCCCTGCATCTGAATCAGATGAATCCACCAAATAACGACTACAGCAAGTACTACCATTTTGTTTTTACTTTTGTCTTTTTAACCTTAAAGTTCTACCTGACATATAGAATTCTCATATTCATCAATCGTACATGTATGGTGACCTGCCTGGTCCTTTCAGAGAAGTTGGCTTTTGGACAATATTTATGAAAACTGAGCTCATTTGTAATGGTTAAAGAGTAAAAAAATACTAGACACAATGACACATTCAAAGATTAGCCTTAGAATAATATGTAGATGTATTTTACAATTATATTAGTTGTTAAAATATTGAAGATGTAAGTGCTTATGTTCTATAAAGTATTCTTGTTTCTATTAAGTAATGGGTGTTGCCATGTTTGAACTAGTTTTCCATTTATATCTGTCATCTGCTAAGGATAATTAAGGGCATATATATATCAGGCAATAAAATAGGATTTGATCAAACAAGACAGTGTAGAAACACTGTTAGAGAGTCTTATGTTCCACACATCCTTGCTTAAACAGTCTCTATTATTGTCTGTTTTATATCTGTCCCTAACTGTTCTCAGCAGAAGATTGAAATAACTTAATTTCAAATATGGCAGAGGCCATTACTTTATAGAAACTCAGTGGAATTTGGAAAAACAACAATTTTCAGAGTTAAATTACAGGAAAGGGGCCAAAATAAATAATGAAAAAATATTGCAAAGTTTTTTTTAACTATACATAATATAACATTTAGGGGCCTATCTATCAAGCTCCGGATAGAGCTTGAGGCCCCGTGTTTCTGGCGAGCCTGCAGGCTCGCCAGAAACACCAGTTATGAAGCAGCGGTCTAAAGACCGCTGCTCCATAACCTGTCCGCCTGCTCTGAGCAGGCGGACAGACATCGCCGCAATTCAACCCAATTGAGTACGATCGGGTTGATTGACACCCCCTGCTGTCGGCCGATTGGCCACGATTCTGCAGGGGGCGGCGTTGCACCAGCAGCTCTTGTGAGCTGCTGGTGCAATGCTGAATACGGAGAGCGCATGGCTCTCCGTATTCAGCAAGGTCTGGCGGACCTGATCCGACTGTCGGATCAGGTCTGCCAGACTTTGATAAATAGATCATTTTAATTGGTTGTTTTTTTTTAAAAAAAAAATGCCTAGTACTTAGGGTCCTAAATACAAATTGTTGCTTTTTTATTATATTTGTGAAGTATTGAATTATTTTTTGTTCCTATGAAAAAACCACCAGA
The DNA here is from genome assembly GCF_027579735.1 of Bombina bombina. Taxonomy (NCBI): domain Eukaryota; kingdom Metazoa; phylum Chordata; class Amphibia; order Anura; family Bombinatoridae; genus Bombina; species Bombina bombina. Next base: position 140,925 of record NW_026510826.1, on the reverse strand, counting down.
TTTAGCCCAAGGTTAGTTCATGAAGTCATTTAGTTTAGTCAAATTTTGACAACTTTATTAGTGTGTTAATCTAAATTTGTTAACCTATTATTTCCTAAGAGTAATCTTCAGGGCAGCAGAGGAGCAGCTGGTAGTCAGTTTAAAATTAAATAAAGTTAAAGCAGTAGCTACTGCTACAAGCTAGTAGCAGCACAACATAAACATATTTTTTTTAATGCATTTTTTATGGGTCTAGGGTTTTCAAGAACAAAAGTAAAGCTTATGTACTTATTGGCTGACACAGGAATTAACTGACAAGGATATTGCAGAATCTCTCTTGAAAAGTGTAAAACTGTAAATTTGAAAACTTTCCACCCTTTAAAGTAATCCTTTTAATCACATGAACGAAAATCAAATCTATTTTTTGTTTTAGTTTTGAGTCCCCCAAAAAAACATGGGTACCCCCCAACTGCCTGCTCAGCCACACCCAAAATTTAGTTTGGTAAAGCTGGTTCTTTTCTAGGACCGTAGGATTGGTCAAAAGTCTCTTAAATTTATAGGCTGGCTCCTAGATTTTGAACATACTGTATATAAGCCCTGATCTATTAAATACTAGAAGAAGAAATACTGTAGAAACTGAGTGATAATAGTAATAGGCATAACATTTTCCACTTTGTGATACTCACAGTGGGCCAACTTGTTTGTTTATTTTTGTACAAATACTTCAGCTTGGTGACATAAGCAGTGGCACTCTACCTTATGGTTCCACCTCAGACAATAAGTTGAGATTCATTTCTTTCTACATTAATGCAATATGCAAAATGCTTTATATGTGGTTATACACAGGGTTGCCAAAGTATACAAGTCTGTACGGAGCAGAACAATGCAGGTGACATGAGTCATTAATTCTCTAGGCCCCACACCTTGTACCAATCCAAAATCATCTCCTGTTTTTTTAGATTATGGTCCAATACCCCTAAAGCAATAATCACAGCCTCTGACATCAGTCTCTGATACATTCATTTGACCCGGCCCTCTTGAAGCTCTTTGCACTGCTCATAAATTAATTTAGGTTTTATGTTAAGGAGATAAGGAAAGGTCACATGTGAGCATGGTCTTATTTGAATGTTGATGTAGAAGAAAATACTAATAAATGCTACTTCAAAATCTAAATTGAAATTGAAATATGTATTATGTGTTTTTTGATGCATCCATATAGTGAATAAAAAAACTGCTCCCTTTTAGCGCTGTTGGTGCTCTACAAATAACCAATAATGATAATAATAATAGTGCTTTGCCACCAGAATCTTACAAAGGTACAGGATCCTGAGTGATGAGTTTGCATTACGTTTGCCTAATTTTTATCTGTAACACAGTTGCACAGTATCAATTAATATGACTATGGGCACAAATCCCTGGTACAAATTAGCTCCTCCCATCAACTATATTTATCATTGGGATGGGATTACTTTAATCATGTATTATATGGGTGGCATCCATTCTCCCTATTTGCTTTATATCTCCTAGTTCCCATGAGAGTAATCTCTTAAGAACCTATACCTTCCCCAGATACATTTTGTATCAGACCAGATAAAAGACACAGCAATTCTTTTTTACCAGCTACATGTCCAAACATTAGATCTCAGACCAGATACAAGACACAGCAATTCTTTTTTACCAGCTACATGTCCAAACATTAGATCTCAGACCAGATACAAGACACAGCAATTATTTTTTACCAGCTACATGTCCAAACATTAGATCTCAGACCAGATACAAGACACAGCAATTCTTTTTTACCAGCTACATGTCCAAACATCAGATCTCAGACCAGATACAAGACACAGCAATTCTTTTTTACCAGCTACATGTCCAAACATCAGATCTCAGACCAGATAAAAGACACAGCAATTCTTTTTTACCAGCTACATGTCCAAACATCAGATCTCAGACCAGATACAAGACACAGCAATTCTTTTTTACCAGCTACATGTCCAAACATCAGATCTCAGACCAGATACAAGACACAGCAATTCTTTTTTACCAGCTACATGTCCAAACATCAGATCTCAGACCAGATACAAGACACAGCAATTCTTTTTTTACCAGCTACATGTCCAAACATCAGATCTCATACCAGATACAAGACACAGCAATTCTTTTTTTACCAGCTACATGTCCAAACATCAGATCTCAGACCAGATACAAGACACAGCAATTCTTTTTTACCAGCTGCATGTCCAAACATCAGATCTCAGACCAGATACAAGACACAGCAATTCTTTTTTACCAGCTACATGTCCAAACATCAGACCTCAGACCAAATGCAAGACACAGCAATTATTTTTCTACCAGCTATATGTCCAAACATCAGACCTCAGACCAGATACAAGACACAGCAATTCTTTTTTACCAGCTAGATGTCCAAACATCGGACCTCAGACCAAATGCAAGACACAGCAATTCCTTTATACCAGCTACATGCTTAAAATCAGACCAGATGCAAGTAATTCATTTTTACCATTTATATGTGCAAACATCAGATCATATACATGTCCCTGCAACCCATTTATGCCTATTACATGCCAACTTAAAGGGACATGAAACCCAAAAAATGTATTTCACGATTCAGATAGAGAACACAATTTTAAACAACTTTCTAATTTACTTCTATTATCTAATCTGTTTTATTCTCTTGGTATCATTTGTTGAAGGAGCAGCCGTGCACTACTGGTTTCTAACTGAACACATGGGTGAGCGAATGACAATCAGTTTATATATGCAGCCACTAATCAACAGCTAGAACCTAGGTTCTGTGCTGCACATGAACTTTCCTAGATAAACATTTCAGCAAAGGATAACAAGAGAAAGAAGCAAATTAAATAATGGAAGTAAATTGGAAAGTTGTTTGAAATTGTATTCTCTATCTGAATCATGAAAGACAAATTTTGTGTTTCATGTCCCTTTAAGCCACTGGCCACAGCAGCCCTTTTATCTCACAGGCTGGAATCCACTGGATGGTTAAAACTCACTTGTGTGCCAGTTTCTGACTTACTAGGCAATACAATTGTAATTAATAGTATCCTTTTTCTAAAATGTATGTTATGCTCCCATTGAAACACTGTTCTGTGACCTTTGTGGAAGAAGTACAGTGTATATGTCTGGAGATAGTGAGTTTAATTACAGCTATAGATTATACATTGCTTGAGGCAGAATATCTCATTATTCCCCTTGCTCAGTGATCCCTAACCAGGCACTTTGCACACTCTTTGTATCGTAGCGCCTGCTTGCTGGTGTTATAGGCAATTAAAACTGTTTACAATGAACTGACCAGTCTTTAAAAATTTCAAGGGCCAGTCTGATTTCCTAGTCTGGCCCTGGTTATACTGGTAACACTATTTTTGAATAATTTAAAATTAATAACATGAATTGCAAAGTTTTCTTTAATAAATGTTACTACATATAGGGGCATATTTATCAATGTGAGAGCGGACATGATACAAAGTAGCGTATCATGTCTGCTGCATATCGATAGACATTGTGAACTTGGGAACTGCTAATGCAATGCCACCCCCCTGCAGATTCGCAGCCAATCGGCTGCTAGCAAGGGGTGTCAATCAACCCTATCGTATTTGATCGGGTTGATTTCTGTCCGCTGCCTCAGAGCTTCTGTTTCCGGCGAGCCTTTCATCCAGAGCTTGATAAATATGCCCCATGGTAAGGACTAGGGGTGTGCATTCGGATCCTTCATGAGGAAGAAGGCGGCCATTCATGGGATCTTCTGAAAGTTCACCACACTAGTATCTGTGCAAATTGAACCTTTACAAGAATAAATGCAGCACCTGAAAGAGCTGAATCCCACAAGCGGCCACCTTCTTCCGAATTTGTATCCTCACAAAGAACCCGACTACACACCCCAAGTATGGACAATTACAATTTGAATTTTATCAAACGTCTTTTTACCAGGATTATACCTTGAAAATCAATAAATCCAATTTACAATTACAAATTCTAATACTAGATTTTAAGAGTTACATAAACAGAATAACATAAAATAAAAAGTTTTCATAGTATGTTTTATTTTTATTCAGCCAGAGAATAACGCAAAACCCCATTAAAAATTGTAATTTTATATTTATCCCATGTATATCTGAAACCAACTACTGCATGTTGCGTAGCAATTCTTTTTCTTTATCGGTTTATCTCAGTTTGAAAAGTCTAAAGTCTGTAAAACAGATTTTCAACATTCGCATACACCACATCTGTGAGTGTTTGTTTTATTTCTCTCTAGTATAAGGGTACAAAAGACACCAGCTGTTTTCTTGAGTTTCAATCTAATATCATGAACATCCTGCAAATCATTAAATGTTGTATATTGTAAACTCGCTATAATTCAGATCTGTAACAGTTTCCTAGGAGCAATATACCCTCAATCATATCATTAGCTCCTTGAATCTTTGCATTTTGTTTTTTGTGTCTTGTAAAGAAATACAAACCCTTTTTCAATGTTGGGCATCTGTCAACTGAATCTTTAGGTTCTTTGTACATAGAATTTTGTGATTGTCAGTTACGCTTTGTTGGAAGAGTCTTCGTTTTGATATTGAACATCCCCGTTATCCATCATATGTAACAACAAAGAAGAATAGTTGTTGGGTTTCTGTTGCATGGGAGGTGTTCTTATGTAATTAATAATTAAACATTCCCATTCATATGGACAGGATTCATTCAGCTATTCATGCCTTCCACCCATTCAGTAATTTTGTTTTCCTGGGAATTTTTCAATTTGTCTGCTGATTCCTTTTAAGGAAGTGTTCTTTAATGGTCACATGAGAAGAACGCTGTGCTATATTTTTTTATTATTGTTATTTCTACCCCCAAAAAAAAAGAAATAGGGGTGAAAAACAGTTTGCACTGTGTAAAAAAATATTACCAAACATTGTGATCATCTTAAGACATTTAGTTATGTCCTTGATGGACATCGAAGAAAAAAGGCCTTTATTACGGTCTCACAAAGACCTTTTTCATTTAAGAATGTAGTAAGTTCTCCAGGAGACAAATACAGAGTTCATATGTTCAACTATACAATTTATTCTCAAATATATAGAGATATAGCTCATAGGGCCTTGATCTAACCTATTAAAAATTAAGGAAATAGAAAACACATGAGAGTAAAAAAGTTGAAAAGCATAGGTAGGCTCATGAGCAGAGCAGCAATGCACTTACATCTACACAAATATGCCACTCTGGTTCCCTAGAAGTGTTCAGTAAGGTCTCAGTAGTGTATTGCTGCCCAGTTATAAAATAAGCCATAGAGCAATATCATAGGGCTACATTACAAGTGGTTCGCTAACTGATGCACGCAACCGATATTGTTTTTTTTGCGTGTGATGGAAATAGCGATCATATTAGAAGTTGAAAGTAAACACGATCATGAGATCGCAATGTCATTTTACGCTTGTTGGGTTAGCATGACTGAAAATATTGATTAAAGGGGCATTAAACACTAAATACATGCTAGATAGAATGATGCATTCAAAGAAAAGATTCATTAGTTGTTTAAAAAGTGACAAAATAAGTGTAAAGTTTTAGTGTCTATAAAACACTGGGAGCTGCCATGTTGTAACTTGTGTTACCTTCTCTGCTGTGGCCAATTAGGGACAGTTATACATAGGTCATTAGAGTGTGCAGCCAATGGTTGTGCTGGATTTAACAGTGTTCTGCACTTCCATTTCTAACAGGAACTGAAAAGCTCACAATTTCAGAATGGAATTACAGGCAAAGAGGACAAAATAAATAATGAAAGTATATGGCAGAGTTGTTTTATTATATACAATTTATCATTTTATATTGCCATCTCAAAGTGTTTAATGTCCCTTTAAAGAGTAGTGTGGTAAAAAAAAATTGCACTAAACAGTTACACTTATATAAACATTATCTGATAAAAAATAGTCATATAAATATTAAGAACATTTCTTTAAGGGTTAAAAGGTATATGGTATTAAAAATGCACATTCGTCACAATATATATATATATATATATATATATATATATATGTATTTACGTTGTGTATATATATATAAATATATATATATATATGTATTTAAATTGGAGATATAAATATATATATATATATATATATATATATATACATACATATATACTGTATATGTGTGTACATAGAACCTATGTATTTAAGTATTTTACTATGTATTATATTTAACATTGCAATGTTCTTCACATATAGAAACATGTTATATATATATTTATATATTATATGAAGCTTAGTAGTAAAGGAGGGTACTCAAAGGATTTTAAATAATCAATAAAGTTTATTTTGAATACATCAAACGTTATGTGTGAAATGTCATGGTCGACGTTTCGGCTCTTTCAATGAGCCTTCTTCAAGACTAGTTTAAATCTTTATCCGGCTAATCAGCCGTGCTCCCGACGGAGAGTGAAAAACCGATGTTATATATAATATATGAATATATATTTACAATAAATATATGTATACACCTATGAGTAATCAAATGGTCTATATGTGATGCAGACCCCTGAGTTACACTACCAGCAACTAAATAACTCTATTTTTTTACAACAGAAATGTATTTCTGTACAATTTAAAATCAATAGAAATCTGAGTGGATTGTGAAGAAAGGGGGTAGCGAGGTAAAGTTGTTTTGTATGATAAAGTAGGGGAGTTTAAAGTAATACAAAAATGACTTGATCTAATTTGTTAGCACATGTCATTTTTGTATGAATGACCCTAAGCTATCTATGGAGTCAATCACATTCCTTTAGAAAAGCTGCAAAATGCCCCATAGACTTTTGGTGAGTTTTGCAGAAAAACAATCATTAGATTTCTAAAGGATTGTGTAAACAATTTAAACACATAAGTAAAGTCCCTTTCTAGAGCAACAAGCATTGCAGCAGAACGTGGCCTAAGATTTGCAGCTTCTGATTGACTGACTGGTGCTTTTCTATTAGAAAGTTGCACAGCTTGTGACTCCAGGACAGTACTTTATATATTGGTTAAACACATAGCTAGTTTGGGTCAGTATTAAAAGACTGATATGTTATAATGAATTAGATCATGTACAGTAACTTTTGTACTAGAAGTTAGAATGTTCCTTTAAAAAAGTAAATAGTTGGGGGCGGACCTAGCCTTAGAAGAGAGCAGACCCATTTTCTTAGAGCTCCCATTCGCATTTACAATACTATAATATAATTATATTATTTTTAATGAGAGTCCAGCTGAAACAATATAGGCTACTTCTTTAAATCTTGACTACAAGAGTTTGGAAGCTCAGGAACAACGAAATACGAGCGATTCTGCTAAACGGGAGCTGAGACGCAAAACTCCTATATGAAGTGGCCCTGGCTGGGGACAAATGGAGTCTGACCAGCCACCCTGCCGAGGACAAGGCTTCCCCCCGCTGACTTTGCTGTGAGGGATAAGGCAGAGCGAAAGAAGAGGATGCTCCGCTCCGGATGTCTTGAAGATGGAGCTGTTCCGCGTCGGAAGGATGACGATAGAGGATGCCGTCTGGATGAAGACTTCTGCCCGTCTGGAGGACCACTTCTGCCCGTCTGGAGGACCACTTCTGCCGGCTTCGTTGAGGACATCTTGCCGCTTGGATCAAGACTTCTCCCGTTAAGTGAATCTTCAAGGGTTAGTGTTAGGATTTTTTAAGGGTGTATTGGGTGGGTTTATTTTTTAGGTTAGGGCTTTGGTCTGCAATAGAACTAAATGCCCTTTTAAGGGCAATGCCCATCCAAATGCCCTTTTCAGGGCAATGGGGAGCTTAGGTTTTTTTAGTTAGGGTTTTTTGGGGGGTTGGTTGTGTGGGTGGTGGGTTTTACTGTTGGGGGGTTGTTTGTATTTTTTTTACAGGTAAAAGAGCTGATTTCTTTGGGGCAATGCCCCACAAAAGGCCCTTTTAAGGGCTATTGGTAGTTTAGGCTAGGGTTTTTTTTTATTTTGGGTGGGCTTTTTTATTTTGATAGGGCTATTAGATTAGGTGTAATTAGTTTAAAGATCTTGTAATTTGTTTTTTATTTTCTGTAATTTAGTGTTGTTTTTTCTTTGTAATTTAGCTAATTTTATTTAATTTATTTTATTGTATTTAATGTAGGGAATTTATTTAATTGTAGTGTAGTGTTAGGTGTTAGTGTAACTTAGGTTAGGTTTTATTTTACAGGTAAATTTGTATTTATTTTAGCTAGGTAGTTATTAATAGTTAATAACTATTTAGTAACAATTCTACCTATTTAAAATAAATACAAACTTGCCTGCTTTTTTGCAGGTGTTAGACTTTTTCTCAGCCAGCTCTCCCATTGATGTCTATGGGGAAATTGTGCATGAGCACGTATAACCAGCTCACCGCTCACTTAAGCAGCGCTGGTATTGGAGTGCAGTGTGGTGCGCAATTTTGCTCTATGCTCACTTCTTGCCTGTTAACGCCGGGTTTATAAAAACCCGTAATACCAGCGCTGTAGGAAAGTGAGCCGTGAGAATAAACTGCACGTTAGCACCGCACCCCTGTTACCGCACAACTCGTAATCTAGGCGTTTGTGATTGTTCTGAGTCTATTATAGTCTAATGATGCAATAAACTCTAACCTAGGATGTTTTACCTAGAACTGTTCTAAATGTAAGTGGGTTTGCATTTTACTTAGACCACAGTTAGTGTGCCTAGTAAACACCAGAATGTCCTTTTACTACCCAGCTGCTTTGATGTGTTATAATTTGTTAGCTGACTGAGTACAAGTAAGTTATACTACCTAAAGTATTTATACGCCCATTTCATTAGTTACTAATTCTACCTATACTACATTAACTCAAGTGGTGCTTACCCGCTGATAAATTCGCTGAGACCTGTAACAAGATTATATTTAAATACTGTTATGTTATACATTATTTGTTACCTAGACATAATCATGCTTTTTAGGTGTCATAGAGCCCGGAAGTGGCTGTAGTCGTGACTATCATATATTTGTTATTTCCTATACCAAAGAGGTCCATAAGCGGCCAACCAAAAAGTCCTACATGTAAGATAGTATTATTGTAAGATGGAGATTTCAGTAGCCTATTCTATGTCATTCATCCTTTTCTCATCATCACTACTCAATTGTATTTTTGTCATTGCTGTTACAAGGCAATAACTGAATGTTTTGTTTCTTTTGCAAAATCTCAATAAAAAAATTTAATAAAAAAAAAAAAAAGGAAATAGTTACTAGTTCATGCATTGGAAACGTCTAGGGCTAATAGCAATTTCTAACCATAGTTCCTATTCTTGTGTTTGTGTTAATAAATAAATAATAAAAAAAAAACAAAGTTGTATAAAGGCACACTATAGAAAACAAAGGCTATGGTAATATTACAAGTGCATAATTCTTTTTTAAATTTGAATATTGTATATTTGTAATTAACCACTGAATTGCAAAAGACCTGCACAAAACAAAACATTTTTAAGCATTTTCACATGATATTGCTAAAATAATGTGCAGTGTTTTGAGATCCAGGAATAAACTACTTAAAACCTGGTAAAATACATTTGTATTATTTTCCTAGATTTAAATGAGTTTGTGCACTGTTCTAAGCAATCACTGTGTACTATGCAGAATAGAATGAGATTCAGTCTCACTGGAAGAAAATGAAACAGTATCTTCCATGAAAATAAAACAAAATAAATAATGTAATCACAATGTTGTTTTATTTTCATTTATTATACTTTGTTATCAAGGATTATATTTTGGGTTTATTGTGCCTTAAATACAGAGTTAATTGGCAGCCATGACTCCAAAATCCAGCATTGCAGCCAAAAATCGCAGCCACTTTTGTGTAGTAATAGACTGTTGTTTGTTGTTATATTGTGAACTCTGGAGCCAGTGTGCAATATGAACTTTCTGATCTTAGCATCTCACTGGCAGCAAAGCAGAGTAAAAAAGCATTTGACAATGGTGTATCAGATGAAACAGCGGCCAAAAGAGATTCTCAGCTCCCAAACAACATGTAAATGATAGTCTCCCGAGCCTCTGCAATGCTAATACCAAATACAGTTTTTATTCTGTTTATTAGTAAATGAAAGTGTGCTTTATATACAGTATATATATATATATATATATATATATATATATATATATATATATATATAGGGAAACTGGCTAAAGCCCTTTTGGTTTAAAGCACTCCACCCAGTTCAGGTGTGTTCCAGACACAGATATTTAACTGTGTGTATATAAAGCCAGAAAACCTCATCCCATGCAGTCTGGATGAGAGGTATAGTATTGTAATGTTGGAATGTTATTTTGGTATATTAGAATTATATTGGCTAACTTCATAGTGTTAAGAGGTGTTGAGAAGGCATTTTTTTTTGCAGCATTGGGAAACAAGTTTGAAGTATGTGTAATAACATGTAGCCAGGAAGCCTCATCCCATGCAGTCTGGATGAGAGATTGGAAATTCTATTTTGATATATTAGAATTGTATTCTTGAGTTTAGCTTGGCTAACATTTTAGAGTTAGGACCAGTCTTTTGGTGGGACACCTTATAAGTGGTGACTGGCTGAGCAGAATATGGCCATATTGTGTGACTAAGAACCCATCTTGATATACATTTTTTTTTTTTTTTTTTCAAGATTTTTATTGATAAATAATATTCTCAATTACAGAGATAACATAGTGAATGTTTTTGGAGCATGTAGGCTCCTACAGGATATATGAACAGAAAATTGAAACAATTTCAACATTTCAGGTTGGGATGTATTCATAAAATGGAAAATGAGCGTGATATAGCTCTTATCAGAGGAGGTAGGTTAGTTGGGATGGGGAAGGGGCTGGAGAGAAGAGGAAGGGTGGTAGTGGTGTTAGAGGTAGAGAGATAGTTCTTATGCAGAGGGTATATAGCAATGGTCATCTAATGTGTGTTTACTCTAGTATTCGGGGACCAAGCAATGGTGTGGCAAGATTGCCAGTCTGCCCACACTAGTTCAAACAGGTCCGAATTATTTAGGGAGTAAAAGATAGGTTTCTCCATGTTATAGATATATGCCATATATTTTAAGATGCATGACCATTTTGGGGGCGTCTCGGTTTTCCATGCCTTGGCTATAGTCGCTTTAGTAGCTGTTAACAAATAGATTGCCAGGTATGCTTGGTGCTTAGGTAGTTTAGGAATGCCTATGTGTAAAAGGGCATTGGAAGGAGTTGTGGGAAGTGTTATACCTAGTCTCGCTAGTGTATGGAAGCAAGTACTCCATAAGGGTCTCAGCTTGGGGCATTCCCACCATATGTGTAAAGAATCTCCTTTTTTACCGCAATTACGCCAGCATAGGGGAGATGCAGAGTCAAACATTTTGTTTAGTCTAGCAGGGGTGAGGTACCAATGCGTTAAGAGTTTGTAATAAGTTTCAAAGAGTGTAACACAGTGTAGTGCTTTTTTGGTGAGGGAGATTACATGTTGCCATGCCTGTGGGGGTACGGTCACATTCAGAACCGATTCCCATTTGAGTAAGTGAGAGAGCTTATTCTCAGAGTCTGAGTTTCCTATTAAGGTGTAGTGTATTGATAGGGGCCTATGTAGTTTGTTACCTTGTTGCCAAGTCATTTCCCAGAGTGTTCGGGGTCGGTGCAATTCAGGTTGGAAACCCCAACTGAGAAGAAAGCTCTTTAGTCTTGTATATTCAAATGTCATATGCCTGGGTAGGTTGAAGCCAACCTTTATTTCAGAGAGTGTCATGAAGCGTGGGGTTGGTGAAGTGACCCAAATGTCAGCTACTGTCTGTATTCCGACTCGTGTCCAGCCGTGAGGGTGAGAGTCAGGTAAGCCTCGTAGGAGACCAGTCATGGAAGTGATAGGTGAGGGGTGCGGGGCGATATGTGGATAGTGTCTCAGCTTATCCCACATGGCGAGGCATTCTCGTATTATGGTGTTACTAATGTCTGTGGTCCGTCGTAGGTGGGCAGGAATCCAAATCAAGTCAGGTAGAAATATGTGGTTTGGGAGTGAGGCTTGTTCTATGGTTTTCCATTTACTAGGGGAGTCCTTCGCACCCCATTTCGAGATGTGAGTGAGCATGGCTCCTTCATAATACCTTGTTATCGAAGGGGAGGCTATGCCTCCTCTACTAAGGGGGCTTTGGAGAATTTTATGCGCTACTCTAGGGGGTTTATGCTGCCATATATATTTTGTAAATTCACTCTGAAATTGATGGAGGAGATACCCCGGAATACGGAAAGGAAGGCATCTAAATAGATAAGTAATTTTGGGTAGGAAGGACATCTTGAGGGCCGTTAGTCTGCCTATCCATGATATGTAAGTGTAATCCCATTTGTCTTTCAGGGTGCGCAGTTCGGCTAAAAGGGGCAAATAATTGTCTTTGATCATCTGAGGGATATTGTTCGATATCTTGACTCCTAAGTGGGAGATGAAGTTGTTGGCGCAGTGTACTCTATATTGGGTCGTTAGGGTGTCAGCTGTGTCTTGAGGAAAGCCCCAGGTGAAAATTTCTGTTTTATCTAAGGTTAATTTGTAAAGGGACATGTATCCAAAGGAATCTAAGATTTCCATCAGTCTCGGGAATGAAGATAAAGGGTCTGAAGAGAATATCGTGATGTCGTCGGCGAAGAGCGCTATTTTATGAATAGTGCCATGCAGACGAACGCCATCAATTTTCTTATCTTGTCTGATTTGCTCTGCTAATGGTTCGATTGCAAGGGCAAAAAGAAGAGGTGAAAGTGGACACCCTTGTCTGTTGCCATTGGAAATTGAATATTTACATTTTTTTTTTAAAAAAATATGATATATTAAGAAGGCAATTTTTGCAGCATTAAGGAAAAAATGGGAAAAAAGTTAAAATATGTGAAATAATTTGTGGTCTCATGTGTCTTGAGGTGCGCCAATACCTGCTCTTATTATTATATATACTATATATATATATATATATATATATATATATATATATATATACACTCACCACTTGGTTCCAGAGAAATCTATAGGGGGTTAATATAGCTAATTAAAATCAATGTTGCTTCCAAAATCCCACAATAGACACCTCAACCCTTTTTTTTTTTTTTAAATAACTTTTTATTAAAGCGATCAATAGCATACATTAGTTTTGCAGTCATGTATAACTAAAACATAGCTTCCAAATACAAACAATTTCAAAACAAGATTGCAGATTGTGTGTTCCTTGTAGCCAGAGGAGAAGTTACATTTTTTATTTTAATTTATTCCATCATTTAATTGCATAAATTAGCATCTATAGGAGCCGATTTATCACGGCCCGAATGGGGACATATACACCTGTTTCCGCGCAAGTCTTCAGGTCTTAAGACCACTGCTCCTTAACTTGTCCGCTAACTCTGAGGCGTCGGACAGCAATCCGCCCGATCGCATACGATCTAGTTGATTGACACCCCCTGCTAATGTGCAGGGGGCGGCATTGCACAAGCATTTCACTAGAAATGTTTGTGCAATGATAAATGTCGACAGCATATGCTGTCGGCATTTATCGATGTGCGGTGGACATGATCAGCTACAGCGGATCATGTCTGCTGCACTTTGATAAATCGGCCCCATAATATAAGTATAATCTTTTCTACCCTTTACTTTTTGATATTGATCAAAGTTAATCCCTTATTTGAACATTAAGAAAAAGGTAAGAATGAAGCTGTTGGGGGAAAAACGTTAGTAATGATCCCTTTAGAATAATTTTAATAATAGTGAACTATAGAATTACAAACGTAACCTCATTTACAGGCTATTATCGTTTTGTTTAAACTAACAGGTTTCATATAATATGTACACAGAAGTGATACGTTAACTAGATATTCTAGAATGTTAGTAACACATGTAGCAAGGGTTTTAGTACCTTGGATGTCAGTAACATGCACACTCACAGCCTCAAGGATATTTTTATACCCTCTGGATGCCAGTTGTATACATCATTTTCTGTTCTCTTTGGTGCTCTGTTTCCACGTTGATCTCACTGCCACTTATGGCTTCCTACTTCCTACAAATATGTAACCTTTACAAGATGGCTGCCCCTGCAAAGATTTCACACTACTCGTATTATAAAGTAAAATGTTTGTGCACTAATGTGATGCACCAAAAAAGCTGAAGTTAGGATATTGTGCACGCGCGTTAACATATTCCCCCATAGAAGTCAAAGTAGCAAAAAAGTGGAAAAAAAACAACATCCTACTCACGTGCAAACCCAATTGCATATTCTCAAGTGTGCTTGACGTGAAAATATTAAAATTTCACATTCCAATGTTCTTCACATAGCATTTTACATTCTATTTAATCATAAATACATATTTATATATATGTGATTGATAGTATTTTGGTATAATATATATATAAAGATATATATAGAAAAATCTATTTATTATTACTTAGATCATATTCCTCTATGTGCAGAACATTGGGATGTGAAATATTTACAGTAAATACATAGTATAACACTTAATTAAATATGAATATTGCACAAATATGATTTTTTGATGTTTTCATCTACTTAACTGCAGAGGGCTCTAATGCACTTATATATATATGCCTATATAGGTGTGCATATGTATTTATGTGTTTATATGTGTATACATGTCTGTAAATACATATATACACATATAAATACATCTGAAAGCGAGGGCCGATTTATCAATGTCTGGCGAACATGATCCGCTGTAGCGGATCATGTCCGCCAGACATTGCTGAATGCCAACAGCATACGCTGTCAGCATTTATTATTGCACAAGCAGTTCTGGTGAACTGCTTGTGCAATGCCGCCCCCTGCAGATTTGCGGCCAATCAGCCGCTAGCAGGGGTTGTCAATCAACCAGATGGTACACGATCAGGCGGATTGATGTCTGTTGCCTCAAAAGGAGGCGTATGAGTTAAGGAGAAGTGGTCTTAAGACCGCTGCTTCTTCATTTCTGTTTCCGGGGAGCTTGTAGGCTCGCACGGAAACAGATGCAATGGGGCAGATTGACACTTTGATTAATCGGCCCCATAAAAACGTATATATATATATATATATATATATACATACATACATATAGATCTTTAGACATGTATATGTATGTATCTCTATGTTAAAGCCCTCTGTCTGCCTTTTTTGTTTCCTAACACCTGAGACCTCATATCTTTGAGCCCTTATAACTTTTTTGAGCAATACTTATTTTTTAATAATTTATTTAATTTAATAGATAGTTATTATGAGTATAACTGTACTTTGCAATATATTTTTGTGACACTTTTTTGTTTCGCAAAACATTTAACCATAACTCTGAGGATGCGTTATCCGAAAACGCGTTAACTTTTTTTTTTTTTTTTTTTTTAAATATTTTTTTATTGAAGTCATAAACAAATACAGAATATAGGGTATGCCCCAGAACATTTACAAGTCAATGTATACACAGCATAGTTGGAAGAGTATTGCATTCTAGTATCTCAAACATTACCATAAAATGTGGGCCATCACATAGAAAGACTTCAGTTTTGTTGTAGAGTATCATAAACGAGATATAAGCAAGAAAGGTCCTCTCCTAGCTATATACAAAAATGAGTAAGGTATCTATTCAGATAAGGGTAAGACTAGGGAGGAGGTAACTCTATAGATTTATGGGGGAGGGGGATGCAGCGGGCGAGAGCCGCTCAAAATGTAATAGGGGGGAGGGTGGAGGGGGGGGGATAGAGGGCGGAGCAAGCTAGTGTGTCAACACCAGGAGCAAGTTTAGTTGGAACCAAAGGATTATTACTGAATATAAACATAACCATACTCATCCAATCCTTTATACTCCTATAGAGGGATCCTGAAAACATATATATATAAGCTAGAACCATGAGTGCAATTTGAGAGTGGTCAAGATGCACTCTACAGAGTTGTATAGTGTGGAGGGGGGTAATTAGATTATTTGGGGCCTAGGGGACCTCAGGGTGAGCCCCTCTCCTAGAGGAGTGCCACCTATAGGCAATGCAGGAAAAAGGAGGAGGGATATGACCCGCAGGCAACAAGTACCAGCGGGAAAGGGAGGAGAGAGGCTCAACCGGAACAGATAATGTGTACTAATAATGTGGGTATGACCATAGAGGAACTAGGGATGATATACACACAGCCTTGAATAATGATAACATATAACATATAGAATAAGAATAACACAACCTTTAAGTAGCAAAAAAAAAATATACCTATACAACTGAATGTGTCAGAATGTAAGGTAGATGATACTCAGATAGAGGGGGCAATGAAGCATATTAAAACATGTAAATATAATAAGTAGCAACAAACTATTGTTAGATATGACCAAAAAAAGGTAATAGTATTAGCTAGAGTTATGGTATTAAATACATTCCCCTAATGCATAGGTTTGCTGTTCATCTTAAGATAATAGCAGAGGTATAAAAGAGGCTATTCTGCAAGGGCTTAGTTTAAATGAGCTATTAAATGTTATATAGATTATTAGGTGACTTCCAGTATGTGGGCACCATAAGGTCCACACGCAATACAACATTTTGTCACGAGCACTATGTAGTAGTTAGATATATGTAGACTTTGCATTAATCCTGAAATAGGATTCAAAGTTAGACAGTGATAGCAACTTGGGGTGCCCCCTTTTAATTTACCTGCTTACAGGATAAGAAATGGGTATATATATATATATATATATATATATATATATATGCAGTTAATAAAGAGTTATGATGCAACCCCTCCTAAGCAGTATATAATTAATTGTAACTAA
The DNA here is from genome assembly GCF_027579735.1 of Bombina bombina. NCBI lineage: Eukaryota > Metazoa > Chordata > Amphibia > Anura > Bombinatoridae > Bombina > Bombina bombina. The sequence continues at coordinate 124,197 of NW_026510826.1, read as the reverse complement.
AACATAGAACAAAACTTGATATGTGGTTGCTTGCGATAAGGAGGGTAAAAGTAGTGTCAGCTGCATTAAATATAGCAAGGTAATTATTGTTGCAGAAATAAAAGGAAGGGGATTTTTAACTAGGGGGGCAGCCCCAGTCAAAAAGTTATCTAAGTAGTGTAAACCCCCACAGTAGAGGCAAATCTTAGTGGTAGAGGAGTCCTTTAAATAGAGCCCTTAATTAACTGATATCTTTCACAACAAACCCATACATCAGAAAACAAATTTTGCTAAATAACATGTCCCCCAGAGAAACACTTATGAACAAAGCCAAAAAAGCATCATAGAATCTATATAACACAGCAAAAAAAACCGAAAAAAAAAACATACTCCACTCTGTTTAGTATATTTTGCTAAGTAACATGACTCCCAGCAAAATACCAATAAGCCAATAGATCTTCTAAAGAAACTAACTCAATTTAGCAAACCAAGAGATTGTAGAGTACAACATTAAACATTTGGAAAAGGGGAGAGCTAAGTTAAAAAAATGAAGCTTTCTAGCTCAAGAGGAGGTCCGTTTATGGAGTATTCCCTCCGGACCCTATATCAGAACTACCTAGTAAAGAGTACATGAGTTCTCCTCCCAAGGCTAGGAAAATGCTATCAGTGTTCAACCAATTCCACTTCGATAGTAGCAAATGTCCAGGAGCCTAGTGAAAGTGGTGTTCTGTGGCTCTCTCTGCACTCGAGGTGAATTCATACCTGTGCTTGTATATGGGAAGGAGGGAGAGGTTAGTAAGGCTCCGTTGTATATGAAAGCCTCCACAGTTCTCAAATGTCTGCCGTTGTTGGAACTCCCTTTTCCTATGTGGCAATTATCTCTCAAGGTAGTGTGCATTAACAAGCGCTGTCTGAATTCTGGCGCTTTAGCTCCAATAGCCAGGGAACTGTCAGTATAGGCCTGCAGTGTAAGGGGCCTCACACATATATTACATTGTTGCGCAGGGAGTCCTGCGGATAGACTCTGGCCCACCATATGACATCCTTCGATCTGTAGGCCGTCTGGATCTTTCTTCTCTGGGCCCAGTAAAACTGGCTGGTGAGCTGTGGTGACCTGCGCGATCTCGGCTGCGGAGCAGAATGTAGTTGAGGGCCGCACAGCAGCTTCTATCCTCTTGTGACCCTGACTGAAAGCCTCCGCTGCATGGAAAGAAGTAAAGTTCCAAACCTCACCGGGGAGATAGGCCTCAGCCCCCTCCATAGCAGTCGGGAGTAAGCTCATTCCTGATATATCCGGTAGGACTAGCCGGGTCTCCTTCGTTAGCACCAACACTGATAAATTTGCGGACGGTTCAGAGCATTCCCTGATCACTCCCCTCAGATCAGCAAATCTGAGGGACATCAAATTGTCAAAAGCTTCCAGCTGAGTTATTATATTTAGTTCCTCCATGCTGCACTGCTAGGTATGACCGGGGCTCCACGTGGATATCAAAATGGCCGATCTCCAATAGTTGTGGCAATCTCGGCAATGTCTTACACGAGTCCTCTATGGACAGGTGCTCAGGGTGCTTGTGTAGCCTGCCCAGATCATAAACCCCAGCTTAGTAGAAAATTTAGCTGCACTGAGCGGTCATAAGGGTATAAATAAGCCGGACCGGTCCGGAGCTAATGTGAATTGCGACCGCTCAGATGCAGAGCCCGCTCCGCCCCGAAAACGCGTTAACTTTAATTGTGCTCAAGTGATAGCGTTTACTTTAAACTAGTAAGACGAGCGCTACTCCCAAAGTGCTCGGACACAAAAAAAAACGTTTTGCTTGCGTGTAACTGTTAGCGCGCCACTCGTAATCTGGCCCTCAATTCATGGCATTGTTGGGACATCACAGAAATCACAGAAACATTTTTTTTTTTTAAATTAACCAGAAATAAAATTTAGAAAAAAAGAAAAAGACACCTCATACACTTGCCACCCCAAATTGAATGTATGCAGTATTTTAAATTTACATTAACAGTTGTGATTATGACTACTGCAAATCTGCAATAATGAAAAAAAAACTTAACAAAAGCAGGGAAAATATATTTTACCCTGGAAAGGACTTGGGTCTAATTTAATTAAAAGTGGAGTCTGAACGTCTCATACATATCATACAACAATCTCTCAGGAATTTAATAGAACAGCATTTCTGTAACATTATCTGCCTGACTCACATCAAAGTATCTCTGCTGACAATTGTCCACAACTTTCATTCATATAGGAAAATATGGGAATTTCAGTTACTGAACATAAATGCATTATATGAAACTAGTGATACTGAGCAAACCATAATAACAAGAGACTAAACAAAGGAAATGCCGGCACTACTGGTGTGGGTTGCAGTAAAAATAGTCCTTTATTGTGCTTCCATAAAATACAAAAAAATCCATACGGATGGCAGACACACAGACAAGAGGGACAATCCGCCTGACGCATTTTGCGTGCCCTAGTGGCGCTTAATCATAGGCTGACACAAGTGAGACCTGGTATCCCTTATATAATTAATCCCTTCCTCACAGTGCAATATACAATTAAAAACAATAACAGTAAAATAAGTAGATTTTTAAAGGTATAATAACAAGAGAGGTTGTCATAGCAAATTTAACAGATATCTATAGACAGGGAGTTCTATATCAAGGGTTATGGAATTGTGATCTTAAATGAGAATATTTTAAAGATGACATAAATGTATTTTTTTGGAATGAAAAATGATCTACATTATGAAGAGAACATATATTTATCTTGTAATACATACAGCTGAGGCTTTACTGAATTTGATAGACAGTCTGAATAGTAAATAATGCTGGCTTACAGTGAAAGCTATCAAAGTAATTAATGGCTTATCGGCAGAACAATATGGTGAGGAGCAGCAGGATGTGATAACTGAGATGGGTGGGAGAACAACAACTCACAAGGTTACGGAATGGCATAAACACAATAGAAAACGCTCAAAATGGAAGACATTATGGCGCAGGAGGAAGAGTGTGACATTGCCTGGAGGAATGCCAGACTTACTGCCAGCCTTTTCCCACACCACACAGGTGTCTCTGATATGTTATTGTTCTATCAGTGTAAAACTCTTGAGAAAACTTAGGTTTCAACTCTTGGGAGGATCACAACTGCAGATGAATAAAAAAGATATTTGTATCACCAAGACAATTGGGCTATTATGACAGCATAGACCAAGCAGTCTGAGGTGAAATATAATAAACTTAGATAAGTTGCTGTTAATGCAAGCACAGCAAATCAAAGCACACTGATTTCTCAGATCTGTTATTGCCTCACAGATAGGAATCAGTGTAGAATTACAAGTAATTATAAAAGTCTTTTATGGTCACTAATAAGCAACACTAAACTTCCTTTATATACCTACCTGCAATAAATTGAGAGATTATGCAGGAGTGGTTGTTTGTACAAAAAAGAAGAGAGAGAGCAGCTTGATGTTTCTAGTTGTACTGTCTCTTTAAATAACACACCGGAGCAGGTCTTGTGAATAAGCAAGTAAGTTGAAAGGAGCACAAAGTTTGTATAAGCAGAGTAGAGCTTTAGTTGTTATGGCTGTATATATATATATATATATATATATATATATATATATATATACAGTTAAATGGAAAGCAGATTCTATTTAAACAAAGCACTCTGTGCTGTTAAGGTCAAGATGTAATGTGAGCTTAAAACAGATAAATAATCCTTACTTTACAAAGGTAGTCTCCCAGGCTTGTCTGTGTAATGCAGCAGGGAAGGCACACAGATTGAACTCCAGGCAGGCTGACAGGTTTAGTTCAGTACTTCAGTAGAAATAATTGAAGCTTGTAATTTTGCAAAGCAATGATGTCCATTTGCAAACAGGTAGCAGAAGTGCAATGAATCCAACTAGGAAGGATCTAGAAAGGAGTCTGAAATGAAGGCTTAATTTCCAAGTAGCAGGAACAAACAAACAAACAAACAAACAAACTGTGAAACAGTACTATCTGCAATAACTAAGCACCTGTTTACTGTCAGGTGATCCCTTAAGTAAAGGGAAAGGTAAAACTATGTGATGTGGAAATGGAAGGAGAGATGCAAAACACGGAGTGGAATCCTCACATAAGCCCCCCTTCAAGGAAGCCGATCCTCGGCTTGATGCTTAGGTCTGTGTGGGTAACGCCTGTGGAAACTAGAAAGCAGCCTAGGGGCGTTGATATGAGTGTAAGGTTCCCAACTATCCTCATCTGGCGAGTAGCCCTTCCACCTCACTAGATATTGTAACTGGCCATTGCATATTCTAGAGTCCAGAAGGTCCAGAACCTCAAAGGAGTCATCATCAAGAGGTATCGGCTGAGGAGGGAGTATAGTCTTCGTTGTTGTAGAACTGGCAGGTTTTAGCAGGGAGACTTGGAAAGTGGAATGAATGGGTAACAAAGATGGAAGATCCAAAGTAACAGCGTTGGAATTGATGACCTGAGTGATGGCAAATGGACCTATAAATAATCCGGCTAATTTTTTGCTAGGAACAGGTATTTTAATGTTCTTCATTGAGAGCCAGACTTTATCACCCACAGCATATTCTGGAGACGGTCTTCTACGAAGATCGTAATATTTCTTTTGAGTAGCTTGTGCATTTTGGATGTTTTGACGTAAGAAGTGGAAGTTCTCAGCAATTTTTTGTAATAGATCGTCTACTGAAGGAGATTTAGGAACCAGTGTGTCTTGTATGGAGAAAGTTGGATGATAGGCATAGTTAGCAAAAAACGGGGAGAGATTGGTTGAACTATGTTTGCTATTGTTGTATGCAAATTCTGCCATGTAAAGATATTGGGCCCACTCTGTTTGCTGGTAGGAACAGTAGCAGCGGATGTACTGCTCTAGCCATTGGTTTAGACGTTCAGTCTGGCCGTTGGTCTGAGGATGAAAAGCTGTACTCAAACGATGACCTATCTGTAGAAGTTGAGAGAGGGACTTACAAAATTTTGAAGTGAACTGGACACTCGGTCTGTTGTTATGATATGAGGAATCTCATGGAAGCGTACAACAGAATTCAGGAAAAGCAGAGCGGTTTCGCTAGAAGTGGGAATCTTATGGTACGGGATGAACAGAGCCATTTTGGTGAGAATATCTGTGACAACCAGAATGGTGTTGTATCCAGAACTCAAAGGAAGTTCGACAATGAAATCCAATCCTATATGGATCCAAGGTCTTTCAGGGATATCCAACGGTATGAGGTGACCATAGGGTTTGTTCTTGTCCCTCTTGGAAGTGATGCATATCGTGCAGTTTTAAATGTAATCATGGACCGAATCAACCAGGTTTGGCCACCAATAATTTCTTGCCAGAAGATCCATGGTCCTTTTAATACCTGGGTGACCCAGTAATGGAGGATCATGATGTTGTTTGATTACCTCATTTCTGAGAACTTCTGGGATATATAATTTGGAGTCATGATAGTAAAGATAATTTTTGACTGAAAGAGCATGGTGGGGAATCAGTTTATTAGACTGTAGAGCAGTTTGGAGTTGTAACTTGAATGTGGGCATCAAACCTAGGAATTTATCCGCAGGTATCATTGAAGTGGTTTCTTGGATATTCAGTGGTCTGGGATCTCTCCTGGAGAGTGCGTCGGCTTTGCCGTTTTTAGAACCGGGTCTGTATACGATCAGGAAATTAAATCTACTGAAGTACAGACTCCATCTAACCTGTCTGCTGGAGAGTGTTGTGTTCTTCTGAAGGAATTCCAGGTTACGATGGTCAGTATAAATAATTATTGGTTGTACCGTGCCTTCCAAGAGATGCCTCCAAGTGTCAAATGCTTGTTTAATTGCAAGTAGTTCTTTTTCTCCGATGGAGTAATTTATTTCAGCTGGAGAAAGTAATTTGGAATAAAAGGCGACCGGATGAAGCGGTTGTGTGAGACTTTTCCTTTGTGAAAGAATGGCTCCTAGGGCATAGTCTGATGAGTCAACCTCAAGCACGAACTGAAGGGAAGGGTCTGGAAACTGTAGAATAGGTGCAGAGGTAAATGAACTTTTGAGATTGTTAAAAGCTTCATTAGCTGAGGTGTCCCAACGAAAAAGTATGCAAGTGCTGGTAAGTCTTGAGAGAGGTTTTATTTTCTGAGAGAAATTTTTAATGAATTTGCGGTAATAGTTACTGAAGCCGACGAAGCGTTGTAGCTCCTTTCTATTAGTGGGTTGTGGCCAATTTCTGACAGATTCAACCTTGTTTTCTTGCATTTGAATACCCTTAGGTCCAATGGTATATCCAAGGAAGTCTATTTGTGTGGTGCGAAACACACACTTTTCTAATTTTGCGTATAATCTGTGAACTTGGAGTCTTGAGAGCACCCAGCTGACATGTTTCACGTGATCTTCCATGGTGTTTGAGTATATAAGGAAGTCATCCAAATACACGACGACACAGATGTCAAGCAGGTCGTGGAAGACATCATTCACAAAGGACTGGAAGGTGGCTGGAGCATTGGTGAGTCCAAAAGGCATCACCAAATACTCAAAGAGGCCGTATCAGGTTCGAAATGTGGTCAGCCACTCGTCACCCTCTCTTATACGGACTAGATTGTAAGCCCCTCTTAGATCAAGTTTAGTGAAGATCTTTGCATGTTGAAGACGCTCGATGAGTTCGGGGATGAGGGGTAGAGGATAGCGATTTTTTATTGTTATTTTGTTTAACTCCCTGAAATCTATGATGGGTCGAAGTGAGTTATCTTTGTTTCTAACAAAGAAAAAACCAGCAGCTGCTGGTGAGACAGAAGGACAAATAAAACCTTTTTTTAAATTTTCGTCGAGGTAAGTTTTAAGGTGGTTCAACTCTGGTTGACAGAGAGGATATAAATGGCCAAAAGGAGGTGTGGTGTCAGGTTTTAGGTCAATAGGGCAATCGTAAGAATGATGGGGTGGTAAGGTCTCTGCCTCCTTTTTACTGAATACTTCTGTAAACTTTTTGTAAACCTGAGGAATCATGGGTTCTTCAGTCAAGTGTAATAAAGTAGTCGAATGAAAACAGGTTTGTTGGCAATAATCAGAATTGAAAGTGATGTCCAATGAACTCCAGGTGATAGTCGGTTCATGTAAACGAAGCCATTGCAGGCCAATGACTATAGGAAAGAGTGGTGAGGTGATAACATCAAAACTAATATATTCTTGATGAGAATTAAGAGTGCTTACTAAAATGGCAACAGTGTGGTGTGTGATAGGTCCAGAGGAAATCTCAGAGCCGTCCACTACACGAATAAAAACTGGAGTCAGTTTTTTAATGAGAGGAATTTTATTAAGTGCAACAATAGATGTATCTATATAGTTCTCCTGTGCCCCTGTATCAATTATGGCCTCTTTCTTCAGTTACTTGCAGTCCCACTGTAAAGAGAGGGGTAGAATGCAGTGAATAAGTTTGTTAAGCACAATTAAAGAAGTCAAATTTGGAGATGACTTACGGTTTTTGTTCTTGCAAATAGAAGGACAATCTCGTAGAGAGTGGGCAGCAGAACCGCAATACATGCAGAGGCCCTTAGATTTACATCTAAATCTTTCTTCTGAGGAGAGAGGGCCACTGATAAAACCTATTTCCATAGCCTCTGGGCTACTGGTAGATGAATGGGCATGATGGGTAGCCTGGATTGGTTGGATAGTTTTCTTATAAGGGAAATCAGCATAATGTTGCTCCGACTTTCTCTCTCTTAGTCGTCTATCAATTTGCATGAACAATCTCATAAGGGCTTCCAGGGAATCAGGGAGGTCAGTACAAGCGAGTTCATCTTTAACCTGGTCAGAGAGACCTAATCTGAATTGACTTTTCAGGGCAGCTGCATTCCATTGGGAGTCAATTGCATGCTGTTTAAACTCGGTGATGTAGATCTCAACCGGTCGATTGCCTTGTCTTAACTTCCATAGTTTATTATCAGCAGTATGTTGAAGGTTTGAATCCGAATATAACTCATCTATGACAGCTAGGAAGGACTGTAGAGAGGAGAGTATTGGGCTGTTGGACTCAAACAAGGTATCCGCCCATATGCAGGGTTCACCGCGTAAATAACTGATCATTGTTAACACTTTGGTGTTATCATTGGGATAAGTGATAGGCTTCAAATTGAAGGTGAGAACACAGGCATTCCTAAAAAGCCGATATGAATGTCTATCCCCATTAAACAAATCTGGAGGTGCTATAATAGGTTCAGTTGTAGCCTGCACAGCAGCTGTTTTGCTGGTGACTGTATCCTTTATAACTTTCCTTAGTGTTTCATTTTCGACTTTTAATTCTCTCAGTCCCTGGCTGAGCTCATCCACCCATTGTGACAGGTTATAAACAATATTTGGGAGATCTGCTGGATCCATAATCAAAAGGCTTAGTTATTCTGTAAAACTCTAGAGAAAACTTTGGTTTCAACTCTTGGGAGGATCACAACTGCAGATGAAAAAAAGTATATTTGTATCACCAAGACAATTGGGCTATTATGACAGCATAGACCAAGCAGTCTGAGGTGAAATATAATAAACTTAGATAAGTTGCTGTTAATGCAAGCACAGCAAATCAAAGCACACTGATTTCTCAGATCTGTTATTGCCTCCCAGATAGGAATCAGTGTAGAATTGCAAGTAATTATAAAAGTCTTTTATGGTCACTAATAAGCAGCACTAAACTTCCTTTATATACCTACCTGCAATAAATTGAGAGATTATGCAGGAGTGGTTGTTTGTACAAAAAAGAAGAGAGAGAGCAGCTTGATGTTTCTAGTTGTACTGTCTCTTTAAATAACACACCGGAGCAGGTCTTGTGAATAAGCAAGTAAGTTGAAAGGAGCACAAAGTTTGTATAAGCAGAGTAGAGCTTTAGTTGTTATGGCTGTATATATATATGCAGTTAAATGGAAAGCAGATTCTATTTAACCAAAGCACTCTGTGCTGTTAAGGTCAAGATGTAATGTGAGCTTAAAACAGATAAATAGTCCTTACTTTACAAAGGTAGTCTCCCAGGCTTGTCTGTGTAATGCAGCAGGGAATGCACACAGCTTGAGCTCTAGGCAGGCTGACAGGTTTAGTTCAGTACTTCAGTAGAAATAATTGAAGCTTGTAATTTTTCAAAGCAATGATGTCCGTTTGCAAACAGGTAGCAGAAGTGCAATGAATCCAATTAGGAAGGATCAAGAAAGGAGACTGAAATGAAGGCTTAATTTACAAGTAGCAGGAACAAACAAACAAACAAACAAACTGTGAAACAGTACTATCTGCAATAACTAAGCACCTGTTTAATGTCAGGTGATCCCTTAAGTAAAGGGAAAGGTAAAACCATGTGATGTGGAAATGGAAGGAGAGATGCAAAACACGGAGTGGAATCCTCACAATCAGTTATCTGCTGGTGGCTTCTTGACTTGTCTATTCTGTGTTCTGCAGGCCATCACTAGGGATGGGCGAATGTGTAAATTTCTGAATTTCGAATGTTAGAACGAATATTATTACCGAAATTCGAATTATAAATCCGAATGTTTATAAGAACGAATATTCTTAAAAATTCTATAATCGAATGCTATTTACAGTTTTCGAATGTCACTTTCAAATTCGAATGTTTATAATTATAGTGAATGTCCACATTCAAAATTTCGAATTTAACATTCTATTTAACAAATACTATTCAGAAGTTCAATAGTTCATGTGGTAGGGAATCTAGTAAATTGATACCTAATAGATACAAATATATCATTTTGAATGTTTCTATATAGAATATTGCATAATTCGAATATTACATATAAAGAAAGCATTAGAAATACTATTACATATATAAATTCGAATTTTTCGAAAATAATATTTTCAAATGTAATCGTAAAATTCAAAACCGAACATTCGAAAATCGAATGTTAGAATGTTATGTAAACATTCAAAATTCAATTCGAACGAACGAATGTGTTAAAATTCGCTTCATTTTTCGAATGTTGCGAAACATTCGCCCATCCCTAGCCATCACCTGCATATTGTGTTCTGCAGGCCATCACCTGCATATTGTGACCTGATGGTCAGCAGCTGTTAATTGTGATCTACTACCAAATAGCTGCATTTTGAGAACTTACAGGACATAAATACTTGCATTTGGTGTTCTGCTTATTACCTGAATAGTTTGTCCTGCTGGTCATTCCTAGTATTTTGTGCTCTGCTTATTATCTGCATATTGTGTCCAGCTGTTCCTTACTTGCTTGTTGCGACATGCTTGTTACCTGAATAAATTGTCCTGCTGCTCGTTATGTATATATTGTGTTCTGCTTATTACCTGCATATTGTGTCCTGCTTGTCATTATGTATATATTGTGTTCTGCTTATTACCTGCATATTGTGTCCTGCTGCTCATTATGTGACTGTATATTGTGTTCTGCTTATTACCTGCATATTGTGTCCTGCTGCTCAGTCATTATGTATATATTGTGTTCTGCTTATTACCTGCATATTGTGTCCTACTTGTCATTAAGTGTATATTGTGTTCTGCTTATTACCTGCATATTGTGTCCTGCTGCTCATTATGTATATATTGTGTTCTGCTTATTACCTGCATATTGTGTCCTACTTGTCATTATTTGTATATTATGTTCTGCTTATTACCTGCATATTGTGTTCTGCACAAGTGTATATTGTGTTCTGCTTATTACCTGCATATTGTGTTCTGCTGGTCATTAAGTGTATATTGTGTTCTGCTTATTACCTGCATATTGTGTTCTGCTGGTCATTATGTGTATATTGTGTTCTGCTTATTACCTGCATATTGTGTCCTACTTGTCATTACTTGTATATTATTTTCTGCTTATTACCTGCATATTGTGTTCTGCACAAGTGTATATTGTGTTCTGCTTATTACCTGCACATTGTGTTCTGCTGGTCATTAAGTGTATATTGTGTTCTGCTTATTACCTGCATATTGTGTCCTGCTGGTCATTATGTGTATATTGTGTTCTGCTTATTACCTGCATATTGTGTTCTGCTGGTCATTATGTCTATATTGTGTTCTGCTTATTACCTGCATATTGTTTCCTGCTGGTCATTATGTGTATATTGTGTTCTGCTTATTACCTGCATATTGTGTTTTGCTGGTCATTAAGTGTATATTGTGTTCTGCTTATTACCTGCATATTGTGTCCTGCTGGTCATTAAGTGTATATTGTGTTCTGCTTATTACCTGCATATTGTGTTCTGCTTATTGCCTGCATATTGTGTTCTGCTGGTCAGTATGTGTATATTGTGTTCTGCTTATTACCTGCATATTGTGTTTTGCTGATCATTATGTGTATATTGTGTTCTGCTTATTACCTGCATATTGTGTTTTGCTGGTCATTATGTGTATATTGTGTTCTGCTTATTACCTGCATATTGTGTTTTGCTGATCATTATGTGTATATTGTGTTCTGTTTATAATGTATTTATTGTGTTCTGCTTATTACCTGCATATTGTGTTCTGCTGGTCATTAAGTGTATATTGTGTTCTGCTTATTACCTGCATATTGTGTTCTGCTGGTCATTATGTGTATATTGTGTTCTGCTTATTACCTGCATATTGTGTCCTACTTGTCATTACTTGTATATTATTTTCTGCTTATTACCTGCATATTGTGTTCTGCACAAGTGTATATTGTGTTCTGCTTATTATCTGCATATTGTGTTCTGCTGGTCATTAAGTGTATATTGTGTTCTGCTTATTACCTGCATATTGTGTCCTGCTGGTCATTATGTGTATGTTGTGTTCTGCTTATTACCTGCATATTGTGTTCTGCTGGTCATTATGTGTATATTGTGTTCTGCTTATTACCTGCATATTGTTTCCTGCTGGTCATTATGTGTATATTGTGTTCTGCTTATTACCTGCATATTGTGTTTTGCTGGTCATTAAGTGTATATTGTGTTCTGCTTATTACCTGCATATTGTGTTCTGCTGGTCATTAAGTGTATATTGTGTTCTGCTTATTACCTGCATATTGTGTTCTGCTTATTGCCTGCATATTGTGTTCTGCTGGTCATTATGTGTATATTGTGTTCTGCTTATTACCTGCATATTGTGTTTTGCTGGTCATTATGTGTATATTGTGTTCTGCTTATTACCTGCATATTGTGTTTTGCTGGTCATTATGTGTATATTGTGTTCTGCTTATTACCTGCATATTGTGTTTTGCTGGTCATTATGTGTATATTGTGTTCTGCTTATTACCTGCATATTGTGTTTAGCTGATCATTATGTGTATAATGTGTTCTGCTTATTACCTGCATATTGTGTTCTGCTGGTCATTAAGTGTATATTGTGTTCTGCTTATTACCTGCATATTGTGTTCTGCTTATTGCCTGCATATTGTGTTCTGCTGGTCATTATGTGTATATTGTGTTCTGCTTATTACCTGCATATTGTGTTTTGCTGATCATTATGTGTATATTGTGTTCTGCTTATTACCTGCATATTGTGTTTTGCTGGTCATTATGTGTATATTGTGTTCTGCTTATTACCTGCATATTGTGTTTTGCTGGTCATTATGTGTATATTGTGTTCTGCTTATTACCTGCATATTGTGTTTTGCTGGTCATTATGTGTATATTGTGTTCTGCTTATTACCTGCATATTGTGTTTAGCTGATCATTATGTGTATAATGTGTTCTGCTTATTACCTGCATATTGTGTCCTGCTTGTCATTATGTGTATATTGTGTTCTGCTTATTACCTGCATATTGTGTTCTGCTTATTGCCTGCATATTGTGTTCTGCTGGTCATTATGTGTATATTGTGCTCTGCTTATTACCTGCATATTGTGTTTTGCTGGTCATTATGTGTATATTGTGTTCTGCTTATTACCTGCATATTGTGTTTAGCTGATCATTATGTGTATAATGTGTTCTGCTTATTACCTGCATATTGTGTTCTGCTGGTCATTAAGTGTATATTGTGTTCTGCTTATTACCTGCATATTGTGTTCTGCTTATTGCCTGCATATTGTGTTCTGCTGGTCATTATGTGTATATTGTGTTCTGCTTATTACCTGCATATTGTGTTTTGCTGATCATTATGTGTATATTGTGTTCTGCTTATTACCTGCATATTGTGTTTTGCTGATCATTATGTGTATATTGTGTTCTGCTTATTACCTGCATATTGTGTTTTGCTGGTCATTATGTGTATATTGTGTTCTGCTTATTACCTGCATATTGTGTTTTGCTGGTCATTATGTGTATATTGTGTTCTGCTTATTACCTACATATTGTGTTCTGCTGGTCATTAAGTGTATATTGTGTTCTGCTTGTTACCTGCATATTGTGTTCTGCTGGTCATTACTTGTATATTGTGTTCTGCTTATTACCTGCATATTGTGTTTTGCTGGTCATTAAGTGAAAAAGGGGGAGTGGGGTAAGTGCGCTAAAAAAAGCTGAAGGTATCAAAAAAAGTTTAATTGCTAACTGTAAATATTTGGAAAAATGTTTATGTTTAACTATATTTAAACAATGTGAAAAATAAATTGTGATTTGCAAAAAATAAAAATAAATTAAATAGTACAAAGGTTGTTCTTTGCATTAAAATTGGGAGTGGATTTCAAATCTCTAAGTGATATCATAAAAAAGTAACTAAGGTAATGTGCGAAAATGTATCATTAGTAATGTTTTAAATTTGTTACAAGTGAGAAATTCCTTATATAAGGTAATTATATACTAAAAAGTAAGAATAGATTATCGATAGTAGTATATTAAGATTATGTTATTCTATGGGTCCAGAACTGAAAAATAGCAGGTTCCCAGGGACCTCTCAAATAGTCCCAAAATAGTAAATGCACACAGATGTAAAGAATCTAACAAATTTATTATTAAAAAAGTTTTTCCAATATAGCAGTTATAAAGGGGACGTCTCCCCAAATGCACAGCCTAAAATTTCTCTAAAACCATTAAAAATCTAAAAAACTGAAATAAAACAATCTCTGTAATTGTCAGTAAATATTCAGAAACCAATATCATATAAGCACGATAGAATTTCGTATTATGAACTCTCGTAATGACTATTACGATAGATTCGTTATCCAAAGTAAATTTTTTATTTCACCTAAGGATTATGAGTGCTGGTCATTACTTGTATATTGTGTTCTGCTTATTACCTGCATATTGTGTTTTGCTGATCATTATGTGTATATTGTGTTCTGCTTATTACCTGCATATTGTGTTTTGCTGATCATTATGTATATATTGTGTTCTGCTTATTACATGCATATTGTGTTCTGCTGCTCATTATGTGTATAATGTGTTCTGCTTATTACCTGCATATTGTGTTTTGCTGATCATTATGTGTATTTTGTGTTCTGCTTATTACATGCATGCTGTGTTCTGATGTTCATTACTTACATATTGTGTTCTGCTGGTTACCTGAATATTATGTCCTTCTGGTCATTTCTTGTATATTGAAATCTGCTTATTACCTGCATATTGTGTTCTGCTGGTCATTATGTATATATAGTGTTCTGCTTATTACATGCATGCTGTGTTCTGCAAGTTGTTATATGAGTATTAAATGTGCTCTTGTGAGTATAAGATCTGCTGTAACATTGTCATGGGACCGGGGGGTCTTCAGTTCCGGCAGCGGGCATCCTCCTGGTCTCCCCACACCGCCGACATGGCGGACGGGAGCGAGCTGGTACGTGCGGTATTAAGCAGCTAGGATGCTAAAATGTGCATGTGCATGCACGGGGGCGTGTTCCCGACGTTGGAGTGGTGTCTAGCTGAGAGCCTGCGTGGCCTCCTAGGAATTGAAGCCTCATGTAACCATGGTGAAGGGGGCATTCCTGGTCCTTATGGGTTATAAAACCTGGACGGTTCCCTAGCTTAGTGCAAGGTTATTCAGAGACCAAGCTTTTTTCTCCAAAATACCTTTTCCTGAGTCTTTTACAATATCTTATCTTCCTGGCTTCTGACCCTTGGCTTGCCTTATTCGATTACTCTACATGTTGCCTGCCCTGACCATGGAATATGCTGACCACACTTTTGCTTTTCTCTCTTTACCTGTTTTGACACTTCAGACCTTTGTTTATAATGTATTTATTATATTTGTTTCTGCTTCCTGCCACTGGGTTCTAGCACTACTAGTTGGAAAGCTCCTCTTCCCTGGTGACAAACATCACCTTCTGTTCCTTATACTGTTCACACAATGTGGTGCCTCCTTTTTGTTCCCTTATAGGGTTGTTTTGCTGGAAGTTTGCCTGGTATCACATTAAAGGGATAGTATACTATAAATTTGTTTTTCGCTTAATGTGTTTCCAATTACTTTTTTACCAGCTTCAGAGTATAAAATGTATGAGATTAGTTTTTTTAAGGATTATTTGTGTATATGAATTAGCTGATTTTGTGTTTTGAAGCCACAACCTAATAATATGGGGTTGAGCTTGTAGGTATAATCAGATCTCATTACTTTATCACATTGTGTACATATAACTGCTTCTTTATCTTATATCTGTCCATAAACCAATCACCAATACTTTGAGAGAACAATTTAAAATTAACATTTTATTACCTTTTCTCTTCTATAACCCATTGGGAGTGTAATTTATTCTACTGGCTGTGTTAATACAGTTTGGCCTCGTGGCCAAAAACTTTCAGGATGGGTGGGGATACCACAGGCTAAATAAACAAATTCAAATGCCAATATAAGGGTAATGGAAATACTTGTAAACAATTTAATACACTCCAGCAGGTAAAGTGGATCATTGGGAACAAATTAAAGGGGAGAACATTTTTGAGTAAACTGTCCCTTTAAGGAGAAGAGCCGCCTGCAATATTGTGAACATTTGATTTTATTTATATATTATTAGTTTTTCTTTCTCTAAAAACAAATTGCTATTAAACTAAACCAGTATTTCAACCCCCTTTTTCAAACAATTAATTTTTGATACTATGATAGACATCGTAAACGGGAACAGAAACATATCCAACAAGACCATTCATTTTATCCACATACATGGTAGCATTCCGTAATGAACCAATGGCAAGATGACACATCTTCACAAAATGTTATATTGCTTTCCCTTATACTGCTGTGTAGATGTTTATGCTGATCTTTATCACAGACTTTGTGTCTGCCATCATATCTTTTTATGTTATTGACTGACATTGAAAGATATCTCCAGCGTAGGTCATGCTTGGCTTGCTGCCAGCGGGTAGAGACATTGTTCATATTAAGTACCATATCACTAAGTACAGCCGTTTTCCGAGCAGTGACTAACAAGGTGGTTCTCTCTCAACGGCTACATGCCGACACCTCTCATTTCTCTATGGTAACAAGGCAACTTACCTTTTTTGTTTGGAGTTTATTTGAATAGAAACTATAGTCTAACAGTGACTAGTAGGGATTTAGTGTCAGAAAACCCGTCAGAAATAAAATAAAATATCCTTTCCAATAGCACTTTATACGTATCAGAGCAGTTAAGGAGAGATAGGCACAGTCCTATAAAAAGGACGGGGTGGGGGGAATTGTGGGGAGTTTGTGTATTTATTTATAAGAATATACATTGCTGATCTGTATTTCCTTTGACAAAATAAGATTAATAAAAGGACATTTAAAAAAAGCACTATATTTTTTCTTTTTTTAATTTTGTTTTGTTCATTATAAAATGTCTTTACTTCCACATCTTGGTGAGACTAGATTGAGTTCTCAAATTTCCTCCTTATGCAGTAATATTTGAAATGAGCACAAATTGCCCCAACACACACACAGCATTAAAGGGACAGTGTACAGCAAAATTTCAGAGTATGAAATGTATGGGAAATGGCTCATTTAGTTTTAATTGAAACCAGAACCAATTTAAGTGGGCTGAGCTTTCAGGGAAAGCAGATATTTTTTTATCTTATCAATCTCTTTACACAGAAATGCTTCCTTATATTATTTCTGTTTGTATACACAAAGCCCAATACTTCAAGAGAGCAAATAAAAATGAATTGTATGTACCTATTTCTCTCACCAAGCAGTGAAAGTTGATTTCTTCACCAGAATCTTGTTTTCATAGCTTTTCTGTATCTTTTACTGCAGTGTTGAAATTTTCTGTATAGGTGGTGCTTTCAATAGGAAAAAACAGCTATTTCAAGAGACTAAGTAAAGGTAAATGTGCTATTTGTACACTCCAACGGGTAAAAAGGATCATTGGGAATAAATTTAAAAGGTAGATTATTTTACAGTATAGTATTTTATAGAGGTATAAATATATACAGATATATTTATAGGAATATCTATTTATAAATACTTAAAACATATTCCACTATGTGAAGAACTTTGGAATGTTAAATAGTTATAGTAAATACATAATTAAAACCTTTATTAAATATGAATATTGAATAAATATGCTTTTTCATGTACTTTACTTTAAAGGGATATAATACACTTTTTTATATATATATATATATATATATATATATATATATATATATATATATATATATATATATATGTTTGTAAATACATGTATACACATATAAATACATATATACACATTTATATGTATATATATATATGTATATATATACATACATATCCATCTTTATATAAATATATATATATATATATATATATATATATATATATGTGTGTGTGTGTGTGTGTAGCTCAGTGTTAAATCCCCTTGCCTGCCTTTTTTTGAACACCTGATATCTCGTATCTTTGAGCCTTTATAACTTTTGTGTGGAATATTTTTTTTTAAATAATTTTTATTAAATGGTGTTATAATAAGTGTAACTATAGTTGTAATATATTTTTGATGTGTTTTGTGCAACTTTTTATGTTTTGTAAAACAGTTAACCACAGCTCTGAAGATGAGGTAATCATTCTAGCGTAAATTGCGATTGCGCTCAAGCGATCGCATTTACTTTCAACTTGTAATACCAGCAAAATTTATGTGATGGGAGTACTGCCTCATGTTACCATGTTTTTGCCTCACAGGAAATCTCTTCAGGGGCTCTCTATAAATTCTGTCACAGGGATTCATTTTCTGCCTCCCTTTACAGATAGACGTTATACTCCTCCTCTCGCATTACCTCTGCTGATATATTTCAGTACTGGTGTGGCTGTCTGCTTTCAGTGGACAAGTGTCTAACAGGTAAGTATATTTAAAATTACTTTTATTTAGGCACTTACAGCTATGGTTTGGGCATTTTTTCAGAAAAGTTCAGTTTCGTGCTATCTTTATACAGTTAAGAACCCTGTATCGGTTTTAAGACAAAGAGAAGCAAACTCCATAACCTTAAATATGAATCTCATCCTAGCTTATGGTTTTTATTGGAAGACAGTACTTCCTTGCATTTAAACTGACTAAAAGAGCTATATAGAGAGTATAAATCAATTCTCATACATAATACAATTACAGGTTGTTTGCCAAAATTGCAAGCGCTTAGCATTTTATTAGCCTTAACATTGGTGGATGCCGAGAGGCTGAGTTGGCCTCCACTTCTTAAGAGGCATACTTAAATTTGTTTTTTCGGGCTCAAGCGCGTGTAGTGACATGCTTCTTAAGATGCAGGACAGCCGCGTCATCTTTTCGTGCCATTTTAGCGTACTTTTTTCAAACGTTTTCAGTTAGTGCTGCGGTTCTTAATAAAAGAGCCCACTCCCTCTACATCCATTTCATTATATCGTAACAATAGGGTTTTTCTTAAGACACATTTTATTTTGTGTTATAAACAGGTTCGTTATTCATTTGGATTTTTTGTAATCCCCTTTTCTAGATGCATATTGCCTTTATAAAAGGGGTTATTATAGTGCATTAACTGCAACCTTAATTTTGTGTTTTGATCACTATGATGGAGCAGTCTGAACCGGTCCCTGAAGTAAACATAGGACCTAAGCCGGTTAAACACCTTTCTACCAAGATAAGTGTGCTTACTGTATAAACAACTGAAGTCGCTTCTTCAGCTTATTTATGTGGCTTATGCTTAGAATTTGTTATCAATAATTCTAATAATGCTTCTTTTAGTTTAGACAATTATGCCATTACAGAAAATATTACAAACATAATAGAAACAAAACATCAGAGCATAAAAAAGGCAGTAGAGTATTCACGGTATATACCAGAAAGGCAAATATAAATCGCTTCATGCAATACCGCCCCCCTGCAGATTTGTGGCCAATCAGCCGCTAGCAGGGGGTGTCAATCAACCCTCAGAGGTGGCGGACGAGTTAAGGAGCAGCGGTCTTAGGACCGCTGCTTCTTAACTTCTGCTTTCTGCTTCAATCGGAACTGTAGCGGAGAGGGTCGTAAGCAGAATTTGCTGCTTCATAAATAGGCCCCTAAGCCTTCATATAATTGGAATGCAATAAATTCACTAACTTAGGTTCAACTAAAATAAAAGGAAGAAGAGAAAAAAAAAAAGAAAAAAAGAAAGGAAAAAGACCAAGTCTCTAACTCATGCTCCTCCGTCTGCCACCACCCACCTCCCCCCCCCCCATCTGCAGGTCAATGCTTTCAATTCTTAAATATACTCAAAATTGAGGAAGGTCACCTCTTAACATTTCTTCTTGTACATAAATTGAGTGATAGAAAGGATGGATTATTAATTTCTGGATGTCTGTCGAGTATGATTTAACCATATCCCCCCATTTCTTGAAGAAATACTTTATTCTATTTTCTTTTTTAGGTTCTGTAGCACATTGTTCCAGGATTAATAGACTATTCATTTTTTTCACAAATTCAGCAATAGTAGGACTTTTTTTGAAATCCATCTTTTCATAATTAAATTCCTTCCTATTAATATCGAGAAATTTATAAAATCTCTATTTCTATATCTGTTTTGCTTTGGTAAAAGAAATCACTGATTCAAGCTGTAGAATATTATTCTCTTGAAGAATCTTTGCTAACCGATGATTAACCTTCATCCAAAATTGGTTTATCTTGGGACAGTCCCAAATATAGTGTAGTAAATCAGCTGAACTATTTTGGCATTTAATACATTTATCACTAATATCTGATCTCCATCTATGAAGGAGAGAGGGTGTAAGATAAATCTGGTGTATCATATTTAGATGTGCTTCTCTAAAGTTACTTGCTTGCGTAGCCTTCCATGAATTAGTTAGGCTATTCTTAATCACCTCTTCATCTACCATTTGTAGTCCTTTAAGGCGCCACTTCAAAATTAAATTTTTAATACCTAACTTATCCTCTTTCTCCCTTAAACATTTATACCATTTATGAATAGAATGGTTTCCTGTTTTGCATATTTTAAGGCATGATTCTATTTGTGCCAAGTTTCCATATCCTTTAAAATATTTTATTAATTCAGTTAGCCAGTGTCTCAACTGGAGATACACAAAGAAATCTTTCTGAGATAGTCTAAATTCTTGCCTTAAATCTTCAAATAACTTTATAGTCTCATTTCCATTTATTTTAACAATTGCTTGTGATACAAAGACCAAACCTGCTCTTCTCCACCTAAAAGAAACTTCAGATCTTAGTCCCTCTGGGAAGAGTGTGTTTACTATGATTTCAAGAAAGTTAGACTTTCTAAAATCCCCACCAGTTTTTTTGCAGAAAGTCTGTCAAGCTCTTATTATTGTATATATCACTTTTAATTCTTACATTCCTTAGGCATTGCTTTTATATCTAAATGTAATAATTGTTTTAGTGAGAATGGACTCACTATAGCCGATTCTAGTTCTCTAGAGGTAAAATAATATTTCTCCAAAAGCCATTCAGCTGCTATCTTAACTAAACAAACAGTATTTTAGGGAAAGAAAACCTCCCAACATTTTTGTGTTGACATAATTTGCTTATAGAATATCTAATTTTCTTTTTCCCCCGAAAGAAATTTATCAAACCCTTATTGAAAAATTGAATATCTTTCTTTTTAATTAATAATGGTAAACTTTGTAATTTATAGAGCATTATCGGAAACCACACCATTTTCAGCAGGTTAATTTTCCAGGTTAAAGATAAGGGGAGCTTTTTCCAGTGCTCTAATATACTGATTAATTTAAGAAAAAGAGAATTATAGTTTTTCTCATACCATTTTGCTGGGTTCCTATTCAACCAGATACTCAAATATAGGACCTTATTAACTTCTTTAAATGAAATATTTTGAGCTGATATTCTTTTTTGTATTTCTTATGAAGATTATAAAATCATCTGCGTATAATAAAATTTTAGTTTCTACTAAATTACATATAATTCCCTGTATAATTTGATTTAACTTTATAGCTAATGGTTCAATTGCTAAGTTAAATAATAACGGGGACAGGGGACAACCCTGCCACGTGCCTCTTCCCAGTCTGTCGGATGTGAGCATCCCATTTACTAGGATTGATGATAGAGGGCTAACATAAATACATTTTATATAGTTAGTAAAGTGGCCTGCAAAACCAAAATTATTCAATGTAGAAAATAAGTGGTCCCACTGAACTGCCCACTGAACTGCATCGAAAGCTTTCTCAGCATCAATTGTTATCAGAGCGAGATCATCTACTTTACCTTTAATTTTTTTATCCCTATCACTCCAACAATAGACCAATATTACACGTTTTCCTGATATTTAAAGCAGAGGATCTATTCTTCATAAAACTGAGATTATTCATAATATCCTTGAGTCTGTTGGGCACTATTGTGGCTAATATTTTATAATCAGTATTTAATAACGAGATTGGCCTATAGGAGTCAACTGAATCTGCATTTTTCCCTTTTTTAAAAATCAAGGAGGTAGTTGCTTTAGTAAACTTTTTTGACATTGGACTATTATTGGTGTAGTAAAGATTAAACAGATCTGTTAATAAAGGAGTCATTTCTTTTGACAAAATGTAATAAAATTCTGCAGGTAATTGATCCGGCCCAGGAGATTTATTATAGGTAGTATTCTTAATTCCTATTTCACCTTCCTTCTTCGATATCGGAGCATTCAATTTCTCTAAGCTTTTATTATCTAATTTTGGTAGAATTATATTCTCCCAGAATTCTTTTTTATTATCCTGATGAATCTCATCGGAATTATAGAATGTTTGAAAAGCCTCAAAAAAGATTTGACATGTCTTTAGTATTTGTCACTATTTTTCCCTTTTTTAATAGCACCTATTATATTTGATTTTTTAGTTAACTTAGTAACCTTTGCTAAGTAGCTCCCTGTTTTATTACCAAATTTAATAAATTTTGCTCTACTTTTTAGATCCTCTCTGTATGCTTTTTTGTATTAGAAATGCATTTCTTTCTTGTTTTGAGCTTATATAGTCTAGCCAGTTGACTTTAGAGGAATCTGTTAGATATTTATTATATTTATTTGACAGCTGATTAGTAAGTTGCATCTCTCTAGCTTTAAACTTTATTTTTAACTGAATCATATAGCTTATGATTTCTCCCCTTAACACCGCCTTTGCTGTCTCCCAGAGAATCTCTTTTCTCTCGGTATACTCTATATTATTTAATCAAAATTTGTTCCAGCTTGTTTAAGCTAGTTTATAAATGCTGTATTATCTTTCATATACCTGGGGGGGAAAAAGTTATTTCTTTTAGTTTCAGTTATCATCCCTGCGGGAGAGATTTTCAAAACAATTGGTGCATGATCTGAGGTTGTAAAATCTTTAATTTCAGCCAGGATATCTTTCCTCATTAAAGACTCAGCTATCAGAAAAACATCAATTCTAGATAAGGATAGGTAGCTTTTGGACATGTGTAGGCTTTTTCATCAGGATTTTGCAGTCACCAGATATTTTGAAGTTTAAGCACCTTTCCAAAGGATTTAAAAACTTTTGCTTCTTTTTTAAGTCTATAAACATGACTTCTACTATTGGGGCTATATCTATCTATAGGGAATTTCGGGGTTAGATTAAAATCGCTGGCTACTATTAAATTGGGATCTGCATATTTAATTAATTTGGCTTGTAGATTATACCAGAATTCTGGGACTAACTCATTCGGACCATAAATATTACATATAGTCATAGAGAATTTTTTTATTTGTAGTTTTAGAATTATAAAATGGGATTCTGGATCTAGAGCACAGTGTAATACTTTGTAATCCAGATTTTTATTGATTAATATAGCTACTCTTCTCTTCCTATTTAAACAGGGCATGGCATACACCTCTCCAACCCAATTGGTTTTTAACTTAACTTATTCAGCTTCCTTTAATCTTATTTCTTGCAATAGAGCAATATATGAGTTTAAATTTGTAAGATTTTTAAGAATTGTATTTCTTTTAATCGGTGAAGTGATACCAGCTACATTCCATGAGGTAATAGTCAAAGGGTTATTGCTTAAAGTTATTTTATTGAATTTTTAAGCATCCCTAATGACCTGAGGGGGGGGAGCGCGGGGGAGCCCCATTGGAAAGAAGAGAAGAAAGAGAGGAGAAAAAAAAACGAAAAAAAACAAGCAGCACCCTTTAAAAACTTTAATTTGCTTCATAATCACTTTCTTGGGGAGCAAAACTCGTTTATTAAAATTATTATACTACAAATACTTTTCACAAAATAAAATAAGATTTCTCACGAATGAGAGTCTTCTTCTCTTACTTATAATGATCAGATTATGGGCCATCAGGCAAAGAGAAAATAACAGGTGATACCGATACTCATAGATTCTCTAGACTTCTTTATTTTTACCGAGTTAATCATTCTTAAAATTATCATAGCAGAATTTTTTTGCCTCTTGTAAATTATCATATGATTTAATACCTTCTTTGCATTCAATCTTCAATATAGTTGGATAAACTATATAAGCTTTTAACCCATTTTGATTGACTTGGTTACATACTTGAGTCATAGTTTTTCTTTTTGCAACTGTTTTTAGGGAGAAGTCCTGGAACAGCATAATCTTAAAACCATCTATTATTAGGGGGTCTTTCATTTTTTAATAATATTTCAATATCTCTACCTTATCTTGATAATTAAGTAATTTTGCAATTACTGGGCGTGGATAGGGATTACTTATTTGTTTGTTTTGAGATCGTTGTATACTGATGCCAATTCTGTGAGTTCTTTCCACTATTATTTTCTTATCTTCTATTGGCATTTGTAGCCATTTTGGAAGCTCTTGAGATACTACTTTTTCTAACTCTTCGTTCTTAAATTTTTCAGAAATATCTAGTATCCTATAGCCTGCCTTGTAATTTAGTTACTTGTTGGCTCAACACATTGCTAACAGATTCTTTTGACGCTACCTGGTCTTCAAGATAAGAAATTCTATCTTCTGCCTCTGTTAATCTAGAATTATATTGTTTTAACTCATTAGCTAACTCAGATATATCTTTCCTTATATTATCAGATATATCTTTCCTTATATTATCAGATATATCTTTCCTTATATTATCAAATTGTGGAAGAAATAGATTAGACATTTGATTTATTAGTGTATGTGGATCTTGATTGGTGGCTATCAGTTCTCCCATCTCTACTGAAGAACTTTCAACCTTATTTTTGTTTTTATTTATCTCTCTGTTTCTGGAAGCCATCATTGGAGACTTTTCTTTTAAGTTATGTAGATATTTCTCCATATGAGAAAAAAAGTGAAGTGCCAAAAAAAAGAAAAAAAGATCAACCCACTTAAAAGGGTGGAGAGGAGTGTAGTGAAAAAGAAATTCAGCAATTCTCAAAATATCAGTAGAACTCGTGTACTGTGGAAGTGAAAGTGATGTGTTAAGATTCTCGTGTGAACTGAGAGGAAGCGCACACCTATCTCATGAAATAGCTCCTGTAAATCTAAATGTAGTTATAGATTAGAGTGGCTAAGTTCACTGAGCAGAGAAAAAAGTGCCCAGTTAGAATTAAAACTATGGGTATACCAACCCATGCGTTACTTATATCATCTGAATTATATACACCCGCTTCTAACAATGCTTGATCCATGTCCAACTTGAAATTATCTAATATAAACAAATTACAGCATGGGTTACACTTCAGATATAACTCCCACCTCTCTCCTAAAAATTGGATTCTATGCACAAATACCAAGAATATATATATCTATAGATCCCTATCACTGACATAGATACTGAACAGAGACACTATTACATGAAATATAGTACTAAATATTTTGGGCTATTAGATAAACTCCCCAATGCTTTTATCTTATAGCATCTAACGGGTTAGTGAAGGTTGCTCTTCAAACTTTAAACAATACCATTATTCATCTAATCACTTATAACTCAAGCTATAGGTTATAAGGACAACAGATTGCAACCATTCCTTTACACAAAATCTGCATCATTATTATCGTTAACAATTCCTAATAGATCAGGGCCTATGCACCAACTTTCAATCTCTGAAAATGCAGCATTACAGATTTACCAACTTGGCCTATAAAAATATTTTGCTTATCGTATTCTTTAAGCTCTTTTACATATTTTCATGAGATGCACTATCTTTTCATTAATGCATTTCCTTATCAATAAATATAATCCTTTCCAGGAAGAGTCCTTCAGATAGACAATATCAAGCTCTTCTTAGAGATATTTAACATATACTTAATTTAGTGCATGTTCTTCACTGGGATAAGGAGAAATTTGCCTCTGTTTTGACCAGCATCAAATTCAGAGACCCAGACTTTCTCTCATTCCTTTATAACAGGCTCATAGATAAAGATACCATTACCACAAAACAAAAAAGAGAAAATTAAATTCACAGTCAGCACGATTCTCTTTTTTCGCAAGTTGCAGGTATCTTCACTGGGCTATGCTCTGTGTGACTTCCACCACTATTGTAACATCCAGAATACTATGGACAACGCACCCCAGACTTATAAACCATACATTTTTGCCTAGAAACCTTATATAGATTGATTCTCATTTATGTAGGAAATAAGCACACTCTCAAGCGCAGAATCAAAGATTACACAAAGTCCTCCAAGTTTGTTAGAGAGCTTTCTAGTTTCAGTAAACTCTCTTATCCCCTTTTAGGATGCATTATCTTTTCAATATTGTACTCTCTCAACTATATATAGTTCTTTTTCAGAGAGAGTCCTTATATCAAACCTGTCCAGTGTCACCACCTTTCTTTTTTTATTTTAGCTCTTTTTGAGGATATTCAGCAAATAGACAATAGAGTACAGGTTCTTCACTGGGATGAAGACAAACTTGCCTCTATTTATTTAGACAAACATTCATCATATTCAAATACCCAGACTTGGCTACCTTGCACTCAATTATATCAGACTCACAAGCACATATATTGTCTCAAAGGGGTAGATTTGCAATCAGCACAGTTCTCTTTTTAGCAATCTGCAGGTGTCTTCACTGGGCTATGCTTTGTATAGCTTACATCGTAATTTATCAGTTAATTTGCCAGAGAACAAACACAGCATTCCAGACTTACAAACCATACAGTAAAAGAGAAAAAAAGGAGAAAAGAAAAAGAAAAAAAGCCTGCTAAGTTATCCAAAGTTATGAGGAGACTTTTATATTATTGACAGCTATTATAGACCTCTTTTCTATCTTTTTTCTTTATAATCGGCATATCCCAGCATTGGCTCATTCACTCACTGTAGCTTTAATAGGCTTGTAATCTCTATACGCTTCTTCACTAGGGTATATTATAAGTGGTTTTATTTTTTTCCTGGCATCCATCAAGCTATTCTCATCATAGCCTCGTCATCCCAGCCTTACTAGCCCTTATGACATTGTCACTTTAAGCAAGCTACTCTATACCATAAGCCAAACATAGGTTTAGACAGTACTTATCTTATTTGCTGACCCTTCCGGTCCCCTTTTATAGTTCCTTTAGTGGGTTTCACTCTGCTCCGGCAGATCACAGGTTTTGGAACAAAAATCAGTGCCCTCGCTACTGGGCAAGAAATAGCCGTTCTGGACTTCCGGGGAGAGCGCTCCCACTCTCGCATCAATGTGTCATTCCCTTATGGCTCCAGCACAAGTATCCGCCGTCAGACCACGACCTTCATCGTAGTTTCAGATCTAACTTTGCGCGGTGTGTTGGAGGAAGGGTAGGTAGCCCGGCTCAGTTAGGGCCTAGGGTCTTCAGTTGTGGTTTGGGCTTCAGCGATTAGAACGCTCACTTTGCGCCTTCTCTCTTGACCCACTCACCGGAAGTCTCCGTTGTCATTCTAATAATGTTTCTATGTGTACAATTGCACCAACTCTTTTCCTCCTTACAGATAGATGCAGATGGCATACACCCAGCAAAGCAACAATTTATTGCTACAGTCATCGAGAAGACTTTTGACTCCATTACTGCCTTCAAATAAATGAAAAGGGTCAGTTCAAATTTTATTTTCTACTAGTAATATACTGTGTGTACTGACCTATAAAATACTGAAATATCTTGAAATGATGAGGATTACTCTAACAGTAAGAGGCTCACTCATCGGACGTAGAATCTTAAAATTCCTTCCTTTTTCATTTTTTATTGAACATATCCATTCTTTTTTGAGTGAAGTCTTAGGGGGTCAATTTATTATATGTTGAGTGGACAAGATTCGATGTAGTGAATCATGACCGCCCGACATCGCTAAATGCCGACAGCATATGCTGTCGACATTTAACATTGCACAAGCATTTCTTGTGAAAATCTTGTGTAATGCTGCCCCCTGCACATTCGCTGTTCGGATCAGGATGATTGCAGTCCGTTAACCTATAATGTGGCGGACAAGTTAAGGAGCAGCGGTCTTTCAACCGCTGCTTCTTAACTTATGTTTCCGGCGAGCCGTTGAAAGCAGCATCTGCTGCTTAGTAAGTCTACCCCTTAGTTACTTTAGGGATCAAAAAAGCTAAACCTTCTGTTTATAAAATTCTATTTTTCATTTATATTTTATTTTATACATAAAACTGTTGTCAATCTCTATATACTTGATACTGTCTCTAAAATGTTTGCTAAGGAATGGTCTAAACCAGGTGTCTTTTTTTTAACCCTTTCTCAAGGTTTATTAAACTATATCCTTTTTTTCCCTGCTGCTGAACTTAAACGGTTCACTAGTTGATGGGGCCATTTCCACTCTAAATGCACTACTTTTACAAGACTGTACTTCCTTTTAAGACCCTTTTTGATAAGAAACTTTACTCTTATATAAATGGGGCATATTACATACTGCTTATATTAGAAAGGCCAGAAGGTTTTTAACCAGCTATATCTATATCTGATGTGGCTACTACTTCTATTTTCTGATTAGCCAGGCTTACACTAATCTTTTGAATTTACTTCAAGATACAAATAATTTTCTTTAAGATGCAGTATTTGACATTATGATAATCAACATCTAAACATGTATCTAACTATTCTTACTAGAACAGCCTTATAGTTTTAGTCCTGAAATGCTAACACAGTGTCTAAGGACACCCAGCCCAGTACTTCTGGTAGAGTACAGATTAAAATTGGATTCAGAATACGACCTCTTGTGGGGAGAGTATTGTGGTATTTCCTTACTTGAACAATATCTTGGTACGAGCTTTATCTTTCATTTATCAGAAACTCTCTCATAATAACTGTTGTTTCTTCAAAGACGTGGTTGGAGGATCAATTTACTTGAGAGTTCTCTGATTCCTCAGACAAGGTCACCTTTTTAGGTTTCCAGATAGATTCAGTGTCCATGACTATTTTCCTTACACAGAAAAGAGATGAATTTAATTGATTTCGACTTGTCTAAACTTTCACTCTCTCTCATTCACTTGTGTGGCAATGCGTATGGAAGTATTAGGCCTCGTGTTTTCATTTGTGACCTATTCAGCATTGTAAGCTACGTTAACGGTGCAAGGATTATTCTCAAATATCACAACAAATATTCTTAGAACCCTATACGCACCTATATCTGACTTGGTGGTTACATCATTAGTCTATTCAGTGGGCCTCTTTTTTGCTCCTCTTACCTGCTCTGTATTCACCATATATGCAAATTTTACAGGTTGGAGAACTGTTTGAGGGTCTGTGACTGCACAATGAGTTTGGAATCCTCAGAAGGCAAGGTAACCAATCAAAAATTTAAATTTGGTACTCTTCAGAGTCCTTCTGTCAGGGTTTTTTCCCTGTTTTGTTTGCCATGTGCTGCTGGCAGCCATTTTACTCACCTCTCTTGCTGACTCTGGTGCATACTGTGTGATCCTGCTCATTTCCTGCACTTCCTTTCATGGACAGACTGGTGTATATCATCCATGTGAGACAGGATGCAGTCTCAGAATTGTGATGTCATCACTTATTATTTAAAGGGTCTCTGTTCAGTATGCTTTGCCCTTGCGTTGTCTCAGACCTGTTTGTGAGAGCTCCTGTGTATTACCTGGCTGTCTGATGTCCCTCCTGGTTCCTGATCTCTGGCTTGTTCCTGACTCTGCTGTTCTCCTTGTTCCTGATTCTGGCTTGTCTGACTACTCGCTTTGGCTCATGACTCGGCTCGTCTGACTACCAGCTCTGGTTTTGATTCCTGGCTTGTTATTTGACTTGTGGACTTTTTATTATTTTTTACTATTAATAAAGGTGTGATTATTTTTGCACTTCTCATCTCAGTCTGATTCCTGGCACCCTGACATTACGCAAGGGCCATGAATCCTGATGGTGCTAATAATCCACCTTATCTGCCATAATTTCCAGGATGGATGAACAGGATCACCGCTTCAATTTGCACTAGCCCTGCAAACCCTGCTGACTCGCACTGCACATTTGGACCGAAGTTTCCCGCAAGTTATGGCTGCTCCTGTTTCCGCTGCTGCACCTAGTCCTACCAGGAGCATGTCTGGTTCTGCACCTCTACCTCAGCATTATGGAGGCAATCCTAATCAGTGCAGAGGGTTTTTGAACCAGGTGGACATTTACTTTGAGTTGTTACCTTAGGCGTTTCCCTCTGACAGAGCTAAGGTGGGATTTCTCATCTCGTTACTCTCTGACACAGCTCTTGCCTGGGCTAATCCCTTGTGGGAGACTAATAAACCTGTGATTTCAAATTACCCTGAATTTGTGGCCTCCTTTCGAAGGGTATTTGATGTTCCGGCTCGCTCCTCCTCTGCTGCTAAACGACTCATGTCCATTCAGCAAGGTACAAGATCTGTTGCTCAGTATGCCATTGAGTTCCGTACGCTTGCCGCAGAGGTAGGTTGGAACAATGAAGGCCTTGTTGCCGCCTTCTTTCATGGGCTCTCTGATGCGATTAAAGACGAAGTTGCTGCCAGAGATTTACCAGAAGATCTCGAGGCATTGGTGTCTTTTTTGATCCTAATTGACATCAGACTAAGTGAGAGGCCCTCTTTCAAGGAGCGCTTGCGGAAGCCTCCTGTTCCGTTGTCTCCTACGTGTTTGTTCCCACCCATGCCTCCCTCTCCTCCCATGCCTGCTGGTCCCGAGTCACCAGGTACTGCTCAGCCGATGCAGTTGGGATTCATGCATCTCTCTGTGGCGGAGAGGGCCTTTAGGAGGAGGGAGGGGCTCTGCCTCTATTGTGGGTTACAGGGCCACCTTTTGAAGTCTTGTCCTACACGGCCGGGAAATGCTCTCACCTAAGGTCCTGTCAGGGGCAGACCTTGGGTGGTTTATCCTTGTCCCCGGAACTGCTAAAGGAGAAACCTTTGGTCATGGTTGTCCTTTCCTGGGTGGACTCCTCCATAGTCACCCAAGCTCTTGTTGACTCCGGTGCTGCAGGCTATTTCATTGACAGTGCTTTTGTATCAAAGCACTCCATTTCTGTTTTGCCTCGGTCCGTTCCACTTGCTATTGAGGCCATTGATGGCAGGCCCCTTCAGCCCGCACTCGTTACTCATGAAACTGCCCCGTTATCCATGGCTGTTGGGGCTCTCCATTTTGAAACCCTCCAGTTCCAGGTGATAAAATCTCCACATTTTCCGGTTGTTCTGGGTTATCCCTGGCTCCAAAAGCACAATCCCAGTCTCGACTGGCACAGGTCCGAAATTTTGTCGTGGTCTCCGCAATGTATTTCCACTTGTCTTTGGAAACCAGTTAAAGTCTTGTGCACTTCTTCGGTATCTCAATTGCCAGAGGAGTACAGAGAATTCTGAGACGTTTTTGACAAGGTGCGTGCCGGTACATTGCCTCCTCAGCGGTCTTACGATTGTGCCATAGACCTGCAACCTTGAGCCATTCCTCCTCGGGGCCGGGTTTACCCTCTGTCTGTTGCAGAGAATTGTGCTATGGAGGAGTATGTTGCCAATGCTCTGTAGTGGGGGATCATCCACAAATCCTGCTCTCCTGCATGGGCTGGCTTCTTCTTTGTGAAGAAAAAGGGTGGCGATTTAAGACCATGCATCGATTATAGGGGTCT
Organism: Bombina bombina; assembly: GCF_027579735.1. Classification (NCBI taxonomy): domain Eukaryota; kingdom Metazoa; phylum Chordata; class Amphibia; order Anura; family Bombinatoridae; genus Bombina; species Bombina bombina. The sequence continues at coordinate 93,043 of NW_026510826.1, read as the reverse complement.
TAATCATCTTACCATTAAGAATGCTTACTCTATTCCGCTCATTATGGAACTTTTTGACCGCCTCAAGGGAGCTACGATCTTTACTAAACTTGATTTGAGAGGAGCATACAATCTTGTTAGGATCAAGGAGGGCCATGAATGAAAAACAGCATTTAACACCAGGAGCGGGCATTATGAGTATCTTGTAATGCCCTTTGGCCTATGTAATGATCCTGCTGTTTTCCAGGAATTTATTAATGATGTCCTACGAGATATGTTGCAACAGTGTGTTGTGGTGTACTTGGACGACATCCTCATACACTCACCCACACTTGAGGCTCATCGTTCTGATAATACACGGGTTCTTCAGAGACTACGTGAGAATGGCCTGTTTTGTAAACTCGAGAAATGTGAGTTCCATCAGACTCAAGTAACCTTCCTAGGTTATGTTATCTCCATTGCAGGGTTCTCCATGGATTCTGACAAGTTATTTGCAGTTCTGCAGTGGCCTCGCCCAGTTGGTCTTCGGTCTATTCAATGTTTTTTGGGGTTCGCCAGTTACTATAGAAAGTTTATTAAAAACTTTTCTTCCTTGGTCAAACCTATAACAGACATGACCCATAAAGAGAATGATCTACTCCATTGGTCACCTACTGTCATTAAGGCCTTTGATAGTCTTAAGACTTCCTTTGCTGACGCTCCAGTTCTGGCTCATCTTAACCCTATCCTGCCTTTCGTTCTTGAGGTCGATGCGTCTGAGACTGGAGTAGGTGCACTCTTGTCTCAACGTCCTACACCTGATGGTTCCTTGCATCCGTGTGGTTTGTTCTCTAAGAAATTGTCTCCAGCGGAGTGCAATTATGAAATTGGCGACAGGGAATTACTGGCCATAATTTTGGCACTCAAAGAATGGAGGCATCTTCTTGAGGGTACTAGCGTGCCAGTACTCATTCTTACTGACCACAAGAATTTAACTTATCTATCTGAAGCAAAATGTTTGTTGCCCTGACAGGCCAGATGGGCGCTATTTTTGTCTCGGTTTAATTTTGTGGTCTCCTACCTGCCTGGTAGTAAGAATGTTAGGGCTGATGCCCTCTCTCGACAATTTTCCCCTCTGTCCAAGGAGGAGTCTGTAACTACTCCATTTATACCTCCTGACCATATTTTGGCTACCATACGTACTAATTTGACTTCTCCTGAGAAACCTAGTGGTAAGTGTTTTGTTCCTGAGAATCTTCAAACTAAACTTTTACACACTTACCACTATCCTAAAGTCGCAGGTCACCCAGGCAAGAACCAAATGATTTGGTCTGTAACTCGACAATTCTGGTGGCCAGGTCTTCATTCTGATGTTGCTGCGTATGTTGCCTCCTGCTCAGTTTGTGCACAGAATAAGACTCCTCGACTTCTTCCTGTGGATCTTCTTCAAACTATTGCTAATGGTGAGCGTCCTTGGACACATCTTTCCATGGACTTCATTGTGGAGCTCCCTGTTTCCAATGGCAATACTGTTATCCTTATGGTGGTTGACCGTTTTTCTAAAATGTCACATTGCATTCCTTTGAAGAAGTTGCCTACCGCTCTAGCTTGCTTCAATTTTTGCCCGGGAGGTCTTCCATTTACATGGGTTACCCAAGGAGATAGTGTCGGACCGGGGTAGCCAGTTTGTCTCCAGATTTTGGCATTCCTTTTGTGCTCAAATGGGGATCCAGCTTTCCTTCTCCTCGGCATATCACCCTCAATCCAATGGGGCTGCGGAACGGTCTAATCAAGCTCTGGAACAGTTCCTCCATTGCTATGTCTCAGATCACCACAATAATTGGTCTGAACTGTTACCTTGGGCAAAGTTTGCTCATAATAGTTCTATTAATGCTTCCTCCAAGTTATCCCCGTTCATGGCGAATTATAGGTTTCAGCCATCCTTGTTGCCTGATTCATTCATGTCTCAGGGTATTCCGGCTTTGGAGGAGCATCTCCGGAAACTTCGTTCCACGTGGGTGCAGATTCAGGATTGCCTTCATCGTTTTATGCAGCGCCAAAAGTTCCAGGCTGATCGTAGGCGTCTGCCCGCGCCTTCCTACCAGGTTGGTGAGAGAGTTTGGCTGTCCTCCCACAACTTGAATCTTCGTGTGCCTTCCAATAAACTGGCTCCCCGTTATGTTGGTCCTTTTTGAATACTCCGACAGGTCAATCCTGTGGCCTACGCTCTTGACCTTCCTCCTGCAATGCGCATCTCCAATGTTTTTCATGTCTCCCTCTTGAAACCATTGGTTTGTAATCGGTTTAACACTGTGTTGCCTCGTCCCCATCCTATCTTTGTTGACAACCATGAGGAGTATGAGGTCAGCAGCATTATTGACTCTCGTATGTCCAGGGGCCACGTACAGTATTTGGTTCACTGGAGGGGCTATGGTCCGGAGGAGCATTCATGGGTTCCCTCCTCTGATGTTCATGCTCCCACCCTCCTCCATGCCTTCCATGCCCGTTTCCCCAATAAGCCTTTTGTCCTCCCCCAGGGGAGGGGTCATTGAGGGGAGGGTACTGTCTGTGTTTTTTCCCTGTTTTGTTTGCCATGTGCTGCTGGCAGCCATTTTACTCACCTCTCTTGCTGACTCTGGTGCATACTGTGTGATGCTGCTCATTTCCTGCACTTCCTTTTATGGCCAGACTGGTGTACATCATCCATGTAAGACAGGATGCAGTCTCAGAATTGTGATGTCATCACTTATTATTTAAAGGGCCTCTGTTCAGTATGCTTTGCCCTTGCATTGTCTCAGACCTGTTTGTGAGAGCTTCTGTGTATTACCTGGCTGTCTGATGTCCCTCCTGGTTCCTGATCCCTGGCTTGTTCCTGACTCTGCTGTTCTCCTTGTTCCTGATTCCGGCTCGTCTGACTACTCGCTTTGGCTCCTGACTCGGCTCGTCTGACTACCAGCTCTGGTTTTGATTCCTGGCTTGTTATTTGACTTGTGGACTTTTTATTATTTTTTGCTATTAATAAAGGTGTGATTATTTTTGAACGTCTGATTCCTGGCACCCTGACACCTTCAGGTTTAGCTTCTTATTGAAGAAGGAATCTTGTTTCCGTTCTCAGTAGGGATGGGCGAATGTTTTGCAACATTCGAAAAATTAAACGAATTTTAACACATTCGTTCATTTGAACATTCATTTCGAATGTTCGGTTTCTAATTTTACGATTACATTCGAAAATATTAATTTAGAAAAATTTATATTTATATATTTGTAATAGTATTTCTAATCCTTTCTTAAAATGTAATATTCGAATTATGCAATATTCGAATTCGAAAAATTAGAATTTATATATTTGTAATAGTATTTCTATAATGCTTTATTTAAATGTAATATTCAAATTATGCAATATTCGATTGAAATAGAAACATTCAAATTGATATATTTGTATCCATTACGTATCAATTTACTAGATTCCCTACCACATGAACTATTGAACTTCTGAATAGTATTTGTTAAATAGAATGTTAAAATCGAAATTTCGAATGTGGACATTCGATCTAATTATAAACATTCGAATTCGAAAGTGACATTCAAAAACTGTAAATAGCATTCGATTATAGAATTTAAAAAAAAAAATTTCGTATCAACATTCAAATTTGTAATTCAAATTTTGGTAATAACATTCGTTCTAACATTCGAATTCGGAAATTTACACATTCAACCTTCCCTAGTCCTCAAACACACAATGTCACGACAGTGGCTTATGTCAATTATCATAGGGGAACTCTAAGTTCTCTAGCCATGTTAGAGGTATCGTGAATCCTATTTTTGGGCAGAATTCAATTCCTGCCTCATCTCTTAGATTCACATCCCAGGTATAAACAACTGGCAGGCAGACTACCTCAGTCGACAGTCCCTGCATCCAGGAGAGTGGTCTCTCCACCAAGTTGTATTTACTGATTGTACAATTTTGGAGGCCTAACAGTAATGGTTCTGATGGCTTCTCGTTTGAAGAACTAACTTCCCAAGTACCTTGCGAGGTTCAGGAATTCTCAGGCAGAGGTGTTGGATACTCTAGCAGTACCCTGTTTTTTTCCAGTCTGCTTATATATTTTTCCCTCTGGTTCTGATTTGCAGAGTGATTTTGAAATTCAAATGAAGCAGTCATTTGTACTCCTGTTAGCCACAGTGTGGCCTCATAAAATTTGGTTTGTGGAGCTGGTCCGAATGTCCAGTTACTCGCTGTGTTTTTTCCTCTAAGGCCAGACCTTCTGCCTCAAGGTCCCTTTCTGTCTAGCTCTAAAGTGTCTAAACTTTATGACATGGAAATTGAACATTTGGTTCTCAGTCATAGAGGATTTTCTGACTTTGTGATTAATGTTATATTTTAGGCACACAAGCTTGTTTCTAGACAGATCTATCACACAGTTTGGGAAACATTTATCTCATAGGGGTCTATTTAAGAAGCAGCGAATGCTGCCTCTGACCCACTCCGCTTCAGTTCCAGCTGAAGCGGAAGTTAAGAAGCAGCGGTCCTAAGAGGTGGCGGACAGCAACCCGCCTGATCAAATACGATCGGGTTGATTGACACCCCCTGCTAGCGGCCTATTGGCCGTGAATCTGCAGGGGGTGGTATTGCACCAGCAGTTCACAAGAACTGCTGGTGCAATGATAAATGCCGATAGCATATGCTGTCGGCATATATCGGTGTGCGGCAGACATGATCCGCTATATCGGATCATGTCCGTCCGCACATTAATAAATGGACCCCATGGTGTTCTTCCCATGATTATCCTGGCATTCTTTTAAAATTCTTAGGTTTCTTCAGGTTTTTTTTTAGGATGGTTTAGATATGGATTGATCTGCCAGAACCTTGAAATGACAAATCTCTGTCCTCTACAATGTTTCAAGAGAAATTGCTAATCTTCCTGATAGTCATAGTTTTGTTCAGATTTTAATCTAGATTAAACCTATTAGGTCTATTCTCCTTGGAGTCTTAACCTAGTATTGGACTCTTACAGGCTCCTCTTTTTGAGCCTATGCATAAATTGGACATTAACCTAATTTCTTAGTAAATGCTGTTTCTTTTGGCTATCTCTTCTGTTAGAAGAATTTCTGATTTATCCGATTTCTCATGTGAGTCTTCTTACTTGATTTTACATCAGGATAAAGCTGTTTTATGAACTACTTTTTATTTTTTTATAAAAAAAAATTCACTCTACTTTGATGATTTTCTCCTCGTGTACTAATCGTAAATATGCTACTGAAAAAAACTTTTCATTCTTTGGATGTTGTTAGCGCATTGAAATTTTATATTGATGCTACTAAGGAATTCATTCAGACTTCCAGTATGTTTGTTCTGTTTTCTGGGTCTAACAAAAGGCCAGAAGGTATCAGCTGTTTCTTTGGTCTCTTAGTTGAAATTTTTTAATTCTCATACCTTATTTGGAGACGGGTCTGTCGCCACCTAAGAGAATTATAGCTCATTCTACTAGATCAGTTGCCACATCTTGGGTTTTCAAGAATGAGGCTTCAGTTGATCAAATTTGCAAAGCAACCACTTGGTCTTCTCTGCATACTCTTTTACTATATTTTACCATTTTGATGTTTTTGCTTCGTCACAAGCAACTTTTGGTAGAGAGGTCTTTCAGGCAGTTGTATTAGTTTGATAATCGTGCCAATAATTTTAGTTTTTTTATTTTAGATTTAATTTCTCAGCGAAAAAAGCTGTTTTTATTCTATCCCTCCCTTTCTTGTTACTCGTGGACTTCCACATCTTGGGTATAATAATACCATACGTAACAGCTCATGGACTCTCGCCACCTATATGAAAGAAAACATCATTTATGTAAGTACTTACCTGATAAATTAATTTCTTTCATGGTGGCGAGTATACCAGTATTAATATATCATTCACTGCATTTACAGACCTCAATAATTTCACACTTAAAGCAATATCACAGCTCTCACTATAGCATAAACACAATAATATAGTAGACACAGGGTTGCCATGGAAACAGTTTGGCTACGGCAATATCACCTATGCAGCAAACCTCAGTAAAAGAGACAGTAAAGTCAAATTGAAACTTTCATGATTCAGATGTAGCATACAATTTTGAACAACTTTCCATTTTACTTCTATTATCTAATTTACTTCACTACTGGGAGCTAGCTGAACACATTGGGTGAGCCAATAACATGAGGCATATATGTGCAGCCACCAATTAGCAGCTCCTTTCTGCTAAAATACTGGACTGCTCAGTTGAATACTGGACATCTTGCAACCCTAGATACAAACGAATGCCAAATCTGGCAGCAGATTGTGACATTCAGCTCTTTTTGGAGCTGGATATATTCCTGCAATATACAAAGATCTGGATTTGCACAGATCTTTATGTGTTCAAGAAAGCATGATACTAGCTTAGGATTCTTCAATTTTCTTAAAGAGACATAAATGCCAAAATTGAAATTTGTAGTGGATTTCTTATTTGACTCTGCAATTCAGTTATTATTATTATTTTCATTTTGCAAAAATGCTTCTCAGAAGTTATCAAATGATCTGTGATAAACAGAGGGCCCTGGTGCAAAAATGTATATGAGCCCCTCAAAGGTAACTCAATAATAAGCAATAGTAATAACATACATGCTGCTCTGTATAATGATTTTGAGGATAGATAGATAGATGATAGATAGAAAGGAAGATAGATAGATAGATAGATAGATAGATAGATAGAAAGGAAGCTAGATTTATAGATAGATAGATAGATAGATAGATAGAAAAAAAAGGAAGCTAGATATATAGATAAATAGATAGATCTGCAACCTGCACTAATAAAAGGTTCCCCTGACTTATTATTGTACACATTCTGCCCACACCTATGTATAGACTGGCTGCTATTGGCTCTCCCAGCACTTGGTCTCTGGTGCTACTGCACCTGCTGCACCAATGGTAGTTCCGCCCCTGGATAAGCAATAACTTTTCTCCTACACCCAGCTTCCCTACCATACATCCATACATCACGCATATGCTGCACTGTGAGCATGTGCAAGTATTGTTTGCTTGTCTTCTTGGCGTACCTGCATATACTAGGAGAGCCGCATTCATAGGAAAAGTTATTACAAAATGTGATAACTTTTCTCAGAAATACTTTTGCAAACAAAAATGTATTTCATAAAACGCTTCCAGTCTGCAGTTACTGTGCATTTCAAATTTGACTTTTATGTCTAATAACTATTTAACTGAGACGTCGCTTTTGATTTATTATGCATGAACTCAGTTCATCTCTCTTTGAAGTTTTAGACTTTAGGGTGAAAATTTCCAGCGGTTTTAAAATCCGCTTATTATTGAGCTCTGTGCAGTTTTCCTGCAGTACAACTTTGAATTAAATCTTCTTACATTTTTTTCATGGGGTTGCAAAAACAAATAATATTCTAAAAGACAAAGAATATAAAAAAAAGAAAAAGAATTAAAATATGCAATCAATTGTGTGATTCTGGACACAACTTCTCATCACGATGGATTTCTTTCTTCTGGACAACTTTTTCCCCTTCCCACATTGTATAGCCCAGGCCTGTTATATGGGCAGGGCAAGAAGGGCACCTGCCCCTGGTCCTTTGATTTGTCGAGCCCCTCACTGTCAACAGAGTTGAGGGTATGGGAAGGTGCAATCAATGTAAATCCTGTGTTTAGTTTATGAAGAACTGTTTTTGGTATCAGGAAATGTCATGTAAAGTGTTATTTTTTATGCATGCTCTGATTCTTTTTACCTCTTATTTTATATATTTATTTCCTCTCTTTGGGCCCGATGATCTAAAGCTCTCTGCTCTGGCGAGATGATCTAAGACTTCTTGTCAGCACTATATATAATTTTATAAAGAAAAATTTTAGCTTGAGAGCTATTTATTTTGCTATGTAGGTTTCTAGATGTGAAGGAAAGGCACATACATTATAGTGCTCAAAAAGCCCCCAAAGATTTTGCAAGATTTCTATTCATAGTACCGTGTTTGTCTTTGGCATCCATCTCTTAGGTCTCTTTCCCTTTAGGGGATATTTATCAACCTAGGGAACATTGGTGCCCAATTAACGGAAGAGTGAGAAGCATCATATGCTTGGATTTAACATTGCACAAGTACATGGTTCTGCAGCACGGCCCCTTCTAATGAACAGCCAATAACTGAAGAACATTGTTTGCCAAAATCCCACCTCTGAGGTGGTAAGGAAGCTGGGGTCCTAGTTTAATTTCCAGGATCACATAAGCAAGCCTACACTGCAAGGACACCAAGTTACTTTGGCAGCTTGATAAATACAGCCCTTTATTTCTTTCACTTTCTCTCTTTCACTGTGTTTTTTTACTTTATTTTCTTCTCCCTTTTACTCCCTTTATCTCTCTCCCATCTATGGAAACACATAAGTGCACATGGCACACTTGCATGTCCAACAAAATAGGCAGCCTGAAAGTGAATCATTGGCTGTGGGGAAAATGTGTGTTTGGCTGCCTGTCACTTAGGGCCCGATTCTCCAAAACCCTCTGCTCAGATGACATTATCTAAAAAGATCCGCCATACCACAAGGTACTTTACAGATTTCTGGAATGCCACATTTTGTGTATTACACTTTCTTTCACAAGAAAAAATCCTCCTCCGAAAAGAGTCAAATGCCACGAGCGGTTGCCTTCTTCCATATTTGGTAGCTATTTAAACTGCTGAATGTATATGTCTAATGTTTATGGTATCAAGAGGCATAATAGTTAGTGTTATTCTTTATATAGGTAACACTGAATGTTGGGACAATAATGTGCCATACGGGTGGAAAACAGTGCATACAGAGGGAGAAGAATCAGGGTGGTGGGCTAAAGGGCCCCACAAATTAGTCTTGCCCAGGGCCCCGCAAATGGTAAGGGTGGCCCTGCTAGAGAGGATGGTTCAGCGCTCTATGATGGTACAACAGGGAGGCTCTATCTGGTGAAGAAAACCAGGAGGTGAAGGGAGTTAATAAGTCAAGCTCTTTTTTAAATCTAGTAACTGACGAGTGCCCAGGCCAAGAAAAATAGTATGGTGATACGAGATCTGTGACATTGTGCATGGGCACTTGGTGTCAGTTGCTGGATTTAAAAAAGTAAAAGGAGCTGAGGTAATTAAAGAAAATGAGAGGGAGGAGGTCCCTTGGAAATTCCTAAGTAGTTAGGGGGTTGTCACCCTACTTATTTCACTCACTTATATGATCAGAAGTCTGACTATGATTAGTTGGACCTGGCATAACTTATCCTTATCCATGAGAAGAGGATGAGGTGAACTTACTTTTGAGAAGATATGTACATTTGTGTCTAATATGTGAGGACATGACAATGCTGAACAGGACACATATCACTGTTATATGTTTTATGAGAGAGTAGATATTAGGTTCCGCTAAATTTGTATCTCAGAGAGAAAATATATTTATATTTTATTGCACTGTGCTGATGCTACATGCATGGTTATATTGTTATAATTAGTAACAATAGCACCATATGCATCATTATTATTATTATTAATAATATACAAAGGAAAATCAAAATATCTATCAGTGGGTGCCTCTATTTGTACTGCTCATAAAGCAGCCTAGTATCTCAAGGAATCGCCTGTTCACCTTTTTTTCTATTCTTCTGACATTCTTGACTCCAGAGCCACTAATATTATACCTAGGGAATTGGAGAACTTAATATCTTGTCTGACAATGACAATTCATTAAAATTAAAGGCAAGAATTTGCTTGTACTTGAATGGAACTGAGTACCGTGACCTGAACAGACTGTTTTACTTGTTATGTCTGATCTCAATGCATTGTTACAATATCGCCAGCTGACAATGTGATCTTGTGTTTCTGTGAACATCCAATTATTTTAGTAGGGTGTAATCATATATGCTTTTGTAGGATAATTCATTTTACTGCTGCTTTGTCAGAAGTGATAATCATGTTTGTTTCTAATATCTCCTGATATAGATCTTAATTTGGAAACCTTCTATGAAATCTATTTTTTTTATGATCTGGTTTTTTTCTCTGCAAAAATTCAAGTAGCTGCTAGTCAGACCCTCAATCTTTTTAAAGGGACAGTCTAGTCAAAATAAAAAAATTCAGATAGGGCATGCAATTTTAAACAACTTTCCAATGTACTTTTATCATCAAATTTGTTTTGTTGTCTTGGTATTCTTTGTTGAGAGCTAAACCTAAGTAGTCTCATTAGCTAATTTCAAAGCCCTTGAAGGCCTCCTCTTATCTCAGTGCATTTTGACAGATTTAATAGACAGCACTAGTTCATGTGTGCCATTTTTTATAACATAGTGCTCACTCCCGTGGAGTTATTTATGAATCAGCACTAAGTGGTGAAAATAACTGAAATAAGGGGGGGGCAGTCTGCAGAGGCTTAGATACAAGACAATCACAGAGGTAAAAAGTATATTAATATAACCCTGTTCGTTATGCTAAACTGGACCAGCTCCTTGTATCATGTGATAGCCATCAGCTAATATATTTTAATAAAACTGGCTTCCTGTGATTCTTAAAAAAGAGGCTACAAAAGGTGAAGTAGTATGTAGTAAATAAAATAATTTTTTTACCATGCTAGATGCCTCCTGTAGATACATACTAGTTATATTTATATATGTATACGCAGGACCATAACATTTGTGGTGAAAAAAAATTACTATAAAGCTAAATATCGTCATTGTAGAGGGGGCTGACAGGAGACTGTATCTTCTCTTTATTCTCCTATTTTTATTTTAGCCCCCAGCTCACCCTCTATATGTTTCTCTTTAATGTGCTAGACATGCAAAGTCTGCCATCCCTGTCTTGTGTTTATTGTACCCATTGTACAGATCTGTGGAATAATTCGGAACATTACAAATAAAGATTATTATAATAATATCTATTATTAATAACTGTAGTTGTATAACATATCCAGGATCTAATGCCACAACTCCATCCACACGATGCCCTGACTCCGCCCAACACTCAACATGCCCCGCCCATGGCAAAACCACAGTTCCACCCCTCCGTTCACAGCTTCACCAACCAAATATTAGTAGGTCACTGCCCACAGGTCACCCTCACCTCCCTGTCCCAGCAAGCCTTCAAGAAACATTGTGATGTATTAAACTACCAGTGAATACATGCTTAAAAAAATACTATCCTCTAAAAGGGACAGTAAACACCTTGTAATGACAAGACATTTCTGTTATGTTGCAGTAGAATAGCATATCAGCCAAATCGAAACATTTTGCGAACAAATTAAGACCCTTTTTACTGCAATTATTTTTCAATCGCCAAAGTCTGGGCTTTAGTCTGCAGACAAGAAGGCTAGTCACTGTCAGAAAATTACTATAAACTACATTGTTATGCAGTTGTTATCTGTCAAATCCAATTAGAGACAAAAATGTACCAGAGTTAGCCTTGAAAAATCAGTAGCATGCATTTTACGTTCTGAGAATTAGAAAAAGTTTATTGTAAAGATGTTTCATTATGCATAGCTAAACATTTTATTTAAAAATCTCATGATGTTTACTGTCCCTTTAAAGGTACATATAAAAATAGTTGGGATTTTTCAATTAAAGGACCAGTCAGCACATTAGATTTGCATAATCAACAAATGCAAGATAACAAGACAATGCAATAGCACTTAGTCTGAACTTCAAATGAGTAGTAGATTTTTTTATAACAAATTTCAAAGTTATGTATATTTCCACTCCCCTTGTACCATGTGATAGCAATCAGCCAATCACAAATGCATATACGTATAGTCTGTGAATTCTTGCACATGCTCAGTAGGATCTGGTGACTCAAAAATTGTAAATATAAAAGACTGTACACATTTTTTTTAATGTAAGTAAATTGGAAAGTTGTTTAAAATTACATGCTGTATCTGAATCATGAAAATTTAATTTAACCTGAGTGTCCCTTTAAAGATATTTATGTTCATTGAATTAGCAAACATTTCATTTTTGGTTATTGCATACTGCAATAACCATTCTCATTGACTGTTAGTCAGAACTCTATACATGTGTATCAGTGAACAGAGGACAAGCCTTCATGATCAAGGACAAGGAATGTTTGTCATTCATAAAAAGAATTATGAGGCAAAACAAAAAACATTATTTTACTATTTTCTCTTTAATTAAAAAAACATTTTGACAAATAAATACAGTACAGAAGATAGACACAAACAAGAGTGATGTTACTGATTTCTAGTCCAGAAAGGTAAGTTAGTCAACACTAATACATTTACATACATTAAAAAAACGGTATAAAAAATGTTTAAAATTACCTAAAAAAAAACATTCCACTTTATCTAGATGACTTCTAGAATTGCAAAAAAAACAAAAACATAACTATTTGCATTTTTAGATTTTGTGTAACAAAGTGGTAATGATAAAGTAATTGTACTTAACTTTCTATTTTAAAATACACTGTATTTTGATGACAAGAAAGGAACACATTCTTTTGTAAATGTTCACATTTGCTGCATAAAGTTTTACAATGGAAAATTCTCCAAGGCCATAATAAAAGCAAATTAAAATGGGAGAAAAAAACAAACATAAAAGTACTCTGGCTTCAAAGTGAAGCCAGTGGTTTTAAACCAATACCAGTATTTTCCCTAATTTTGGGGATTTCCAGTATTGTCAGAAGCCAGCTATGAAAGTGCATCCATCAATAAAAAGATTTGTGCAGAATATTCCTATATCTTTATCGTTACAATTTTATGACAATCAATACATTTGAGATAAGTATGTTGTGATGAAATTTGCCAACTTATTGAAAAAGTAGTATATTTGTAAATCTCTTTATTGAATCTTTAACTTGTGCAATTAAGTATTCTGCTTTTAGACTAACGTAATGAAAGAAGTTTTAAGCTGGCTGTGGTCTGAATATGTATATATATATATATATATATATATATATATATATATATATAGTATATATATATATATATATATCTTAGAAAACAATGTTCATGTGATGAAAATGTTTATAAATAGGTGCTTTCCTAGAAAATATTGTTCTACAATGGATTCAGTGTATTTTCTGCTGTCACTGTTACAGAATAACCATTTGGATTTTGTTTTCTGGTGTGGCCTGAACTTAGATGCACATTTTTCACAATCCAGATGACAAAAATAAAGCATTATCTAAGCTACGTGTTCCTAAATATTAAAGTCATATATTCTATAAATTGTAAAATATGGGATTTTAATGGGATAGGACTTGAATAAACATTCTATAAAATCATCACGAAAGAAAATTCATGGAGCATCCACAATTCATATTTACAGGACGAACATACAATGACCTAGGGGTACCAATAATTATTTTATGTTTTAAGGTGTTTTTTCCATTCCATGTTATCCAAGATGGGAATTGACTGTATGAAGAATAAAGGTTTTGAACAAGAGATGAATGGGCTCAGTCTTTCCAATAATATATCTCAGTACAAACCAGAAGCCTGTTAGGTTGGGGAGTACATTGACTTGGCGGAGCGTGCTGTAAACGGGACACTCTCTGCTTTGATAAAAGTGGTTATTGAAGGTTCAGAAGGTGATTTGGGTTGAGCCGAATAAGAACTTTGGATCTCCAAGTTCTTGGGAACTATTCTCGGATATAAATCCGTGTGCATACCACATCATCAGCAGTCATCGTCTGTAAGGAGAGAAAAGGATAAATAACCAAAAAGTAACAATAATCTTTGCAGTTCACATATACAAGGGACGATGCAAGCTCATTTAAACCATATACATTTGTATGCAAAATGGGCATTTGTAGAAATGGAAACATTTTGATAAATATGGGAGAAGTCTGGAATTTAGTACTCATTGTCTGCTGCTTTAAAGCACTACGTTCTCTTGTCTATAACCTCCTCTCCCATAAATTATGTGTATTTGAATAGCTTCATTTTGTGCCATCCATGCAAAATGAATGAAAGTGAGAGTTATCATTCATGGTAAATGAATCAAATGATTATTAATGTAGCTCATTTACATATCACCAGACTTAATTTACGCAATAATTATGTTTTTCAAATGTTTTATTCTAATTAATATATCCATTTTGATACAATCAATAATAAAATATGTTAAACAAACAGAGCTGCAGAAATGTGGTTTGTATAATTTTTTTAGAATAAACTGACATTTTAGAAACACAGAAAGATTTTAACGCCAGATATGAACCACAGCCCAACAAGTATTCCCAAAATGTCCTAACTGCGTAAACGTTTTTAGTTTGTAAGATAGCCTTATGCTTATCTCATGTATTCTTGAAGTCCCCCACAGTGTTGTCCTTAACACCTATTATTTTATTTGTATATAATAGAAATAAACAGCAGATTGTTATTATATAGATGCTTTGCTGTAAGAAATGTGACAAGACCACCTAACATATGCACTGCCATTGACTAATGAAGAAACTAATTTAGGTCCAGATTACTAGTTGAGCACAAAATATCGATTCTGCAAAAGCGATATTTGTGCTCATCTGAGTAATACCAGTGCACGCAAATGTACGTTGGTACCACGAGTTAGGTACAATGCGAATGCAACCTCGAATTTGCATTGCACTGAAGCATTGCGCTCATGAGAGTGTGTTTCCATAGGCGCCAATAGGAGCCTCTTTCTGATGCCGTCATACACGGCACAGAACCTAAGTGCAGCAAATGTAAATATATATGTGTATAAATGTGTTAATATGTGTATATACATATATATTTACAGGGAACACAGAGCTCCCATAGACAGAAAAAAACAACAACACTGAAAAGTGCCTTTACAATGGGAACACCCGCCAACTTTAGCCCCCAAAAACTGCCTAGTGCAGTAGGTTTTTTTTGTGGGAAAAAGCTACATTTCTTTTTTAAAAAAAACCCTAAAATACAATTTTTTGGGGCATTAGGGGCACTTTTATAAAATTAACCAGTGATCTAATCTCTGGTTAATATTCAGAGTGCTAATTGCTACAGCAAACTCACGGTAGCAAAAACCAACCACTTGTAATGGCTGGTTATTTATCGGGTGCCTGCAAATGGGCGAATTTGCCTATTTGCGGGTGCACAATAAATTAGCGCTCCACTTGTAATATAGCCCTTAATGAATTATTGTTATTATACATGAAAATAACTGCACAGTTTGACTCATGTTCATAGTTTGATAAAGCTTATTAAAGGGACATAGTACTCATATGCTAAATCACTTGAAACTGATGCAGTATAACTCTAAAAAGCTGACAGGAAAATGTCACCTGAGCATCTCTATGTAAAAAAGGAAGATATTTTACTTTACAATTTCCTCAGCTCAGCAGAGTAAGTTCTGTGTAAAAAAGTTATACTCAGCTGCAGCCCAGCTGCAGGTAAAAAAAATAAAAAATGAAGAAATGAACAGCAGCCAATCAGCATCAGCAGTGCAGAGGTCATGAGCTCTTTTACTGTGATCTCATGAGATTTGACTTAAATCTCATGAGATTTCATTGTAAACTTCCTTACACTGAATAGGAAATAACATGAGAGTGCACAAGGCTCAATCCTTCGGCTGTCCCGGAACAGACATACTAATATGCTGCTTAGAAGTCCTTTACTGAGAAACTTTTGAGGTAAAATATCTTTTTTTTTTTACATAGAGATGTTCTGGTGATATTTTCTAGTCAGCTTTTTAAAGCTAACGTATACTGCATCACTTTGGGTATTATGGCCCTTTAATAGACTGATTTGAAGAAGACCTTCCAAATTGTGTGTCACATTTTCTCTTATTGTGACTTAAAGGGAAAGTCAACACCAGAATTTTTGTTGTTTAAAAAGATAGATAATCCCTTTATTACCCATTCCCCAGTTTTGCACAACCAACACTGTTATATTACTATACTTTACATGCCCTATTTGAAAGATGAAAGTGGATTCCCTTCTGTCTTCTTCACACCTCACTACCTGTCCACTTGACCCTATTACTTCACATCTAATACCTTCTCTGTTTCCCACCCTCACTCCGGCTCTTACTCACATATTCAACCTATCCCTTTCTCCCGGCTCATTCCCTGCCTCCTTCAAACATGCAAAGGTCACCCCCATCCTCAAAAAACCCTCCCTCGACCCTAACTCTTCTGCAAATTACCGCCCCATATCACTGCTCCCGCTAGCTTCAAAAATCCTAGAAAACTAGTTTTCAATCGCCTAACCCACTTCCTGTCCTCCACCTCATTGTTCGACCCCCTGCAATCTGGCTTCCATCCCGAACACTCAATTGAGACTACCCTCACCAAGGTTACTAACGATCTCCTTTCTGCTAAAAACAAAGGCTACTACTATATTCTCATCTTACTTGACCTCTCTGCTGCCTTTGATACTGTTGACTATCCCCTTCTCCTATGGACTCTCAGCTCTATTGGGTTCTGTGACACTGCCCTCTCCTGGATTCACTCTTATCTCTCTAACAGATTCTTCTCAATCTCTTTTGCTGGCGACTCCTCCTCTCCCCATCACCCCAAGTTCGCTGCCTTGGAGTCACACTTGACTCAAATCTGTCCTTCATTCCGCACATCCAATTGCTCTCTTCATCCTGCCGCAACCACCTAAATATCTCCAAAATTCGTCCATTTCTGAGTGCTGAAACTACTAAACAGCTAATCCACTCCCTGGTAATTTCCCAACTTGACTACTGTAATAACCTACTAACTGGCCTCCCTCTCTCCCGTCTCTCTCCCCTTCATTCCATCCTAAATGCATCTGCCAGGCTAATCTACCTCTCTCAATGCTTTGTTTCTGCTGCACCTCTCTATGAGTCCCTTCACTGGCTCCCCATTTACAGCAGAGTCAAATTCAAAATTCTCACCCTGACCTACAAAGCCCTCACCAATGCTGACCCACCCTACCTGTCCTCAGTCATCAACACATATACTCCAGCCCGCCCGCTAAGATCCAACAATGACCTGCTCCTTGCATCCTCTACCATCACCTCCTCTCATGCTAGACTACAGGACTTCTCTCGTGTGGCACCAACCCTCTGGAACGCACTTCCTCAAGCTGTCAGACTTTTCCCTAATCTCTCCTCCTTTAAACGTTCCCTAAAGACCTTTTTGTTCAGGGAAGCTTATCACCCAACTCATTAACAAATGAACTTCACTTACCTAACAGTTGCCCTCATCTATCTCCTCACTAATATCATTCTCACCTTTGCAGTCCCCACCTCCTGTTTCCCATCCTCCTACCCATCTAGATTGTAAGTTCCCATGGGAATAGGGCCCTCAATTCCCTGTGTATTTGTCTTTTATTGTATTGCTTCTCCGTTGTACTTTTATCCTTGTACCCATGGGCAGCGCTGCATAATCTTTTGGTGCTTTATAAATAAAGAATAAATAATAATACTTTTTACCTCTGTGATTACCTTATATCAAAGCATCGTCTGACAGCCCCCTGATCACATGACATTTTATTTATTATCTATTTACATAAGTGCAGTGTCTGCCAAAAGCCATGGGTGTGATCACAAAGTTATCTATAAGGCTTACTTGAACTAGCTCTCTCCTGCTGTGAAAAGCAAATAAAAAAGCATGTGATAAGAGGTGGCCTTCAAGGGCTTAGAAATTGTATGAGCCTTCCTAGGTTTAGCTTTCAACTAAGAATACTAAGAGAACAAATCAAAATTGGTGATAAAAGTAAATGGGAAATTTGTTTAAAATGACATGCCCTATTTGAAACATGAAAGTTTTTTTGGACTTGACTGCCCCTTTAACAGTTCAGCAACTTGTCAAACAGTGTCTGGGTTAATGTACAAATTATACAATTTCCTTTTGAGACAAAAAATGGAAACAAGACACATTTCCTTACCAGGATAAGCTCTCCGTCATTGGTCATTTCTCTAGACCAGGCTGTCTTTGGTCCTTCCCCTTTCAGAAGCCTCTGTTCACACACCATCTTGTTCTCACTCTCCCATTTGGCCAGACTCTGAAGAAAGACAATGAAAGAGTCCTAAACAGTTCAGATACCTCATTGAATAACAATCAGCCTTTGCAGACAAGACTTTCTACACCTTCACCACAATTAATCATGCACAGGAGACAGCTGTCCTAATCAAAGGATATTCATTCCTGAGAAATCTGCAGTCAATTTGTTCCTTTTACACAATTTATAGACTTTTATCTGCTTTATCAAAAGGACTGTAGGAAGTGAACAGGAAGTGATGGAAACCTAGAGAAAAAGAGACAACTTCCCACCCAACACTGTATATGTTAGTGCAGGTCAAGGGAAAATAAACACATAGGATAAACACCCACTAAACATTGCCCTATATGGTTGACATTCTGGCTTCTACCTTTTTGTTTTTTAATTCTTTTTTAATTTTGTGCTGTGTTTTCAAGATGGATTTGATGACACATATTCAGCCAGTAAGTTTTGCACTGCACGTACATTTATGTCATAGTAAAAAACTTTCTAATTCACTTCCATTATCTAAATATCCACAATCTTTTTTATATGCACACTTTCTGAGGCACCAGCTCTTACTGAGCATGTGCAAGAATTCACAGAATATATTAAATGCATTTTGTGATTGGCTGTAGGCTATCACATGATGCAGGGAGGGGAAAGTGAACTAACTTTGAAATTAGTCAGAAAAAAAATCTACTACTCCTTTGAAATTTAATCTAAGTACTTTTACAGAGTTTTTTAGTGGATTATGCAAATCTACTGTTTATCTATAGTTAACAACCATACCGCTAGATTACGAGTTTTGCGTTATGAGGGGTGCGTTACTAACTTGCACGTTATTGTCACCGCTCACATCCCTACAGAGCTGGTATTACAGGTTGAGCGTAGAGTAAAATTGTGCTCTATACCGCACTCCAATACCAGCGCTGCTTAAGTCAGCGGTGAGTTGGTTTTACGTGCTCGTGCACGATTTCCCCATAGACATCAATGGGGAGAGCCGGCTGAAAAAAAGCCTAACACCTGCAATAAAGCAGCGTAAAGCTCCGTAATGCAGCCCCATTGATTCCTATGGGGAAACAAAAGTTATGTTTACACCTAACACCCTAACATGAACCCTGAGTCTAAACACCCCTAATCTTACACTTATTAACCCCTAATCTGCCGCCCCCGACATCGCCGACACCTACATTATATTTATTAACCCCTAATCTGCCGCCCCCGACATCGCTGCCACCTACATTATACTTATTAACCCCTAATCTGCTGCCCCCAACATCGCCACCACCTACATTATATTTATTAACCCCTAATCTCCCGCCCCCAATGTCGCCACCACTATAATAAACATATTAACCCCTAAACCGCCGCACTCCACATCACAAACACTAGATAAATATTATTAACACCTAATCTGCCGCCCCTAACATCGCCGCCACCTACCTACATTTATTAACCCCTAATCTGCTGCCCCCAACATCGCTGCCACTATACTACATGTATTAACAAACCTAAGTCTAACCCTAACACTCCCTAACTTAAATATAATTCAACTAAATCTAAATAAAACTTACAATTATTACCTAAATAATTCCTAGTTAAAACTAAATACTTACCTGTAAAATAAAGCCTAAGCTAGCTACAATATAACTAATAGTTACATTGTATCTATCTTAGGTTTTATTTTATTTTTTACAGGCAAGTTTGTTATTTATTTTAACTAGGAAGAATAGTTACTAAATAGTTATTAACTATTTACTAACTACCTAGCTAAAATAAATACAAATTGACCTGTAAAATAAAACCTAACCTGTCTTACACTAACACCTAACCTTACACTACAATTAAATAAATTAAATAAATTACCTAAATCACAAAAAAAAAAACACTAAATTACACAAAATAAAAAAAGAAATGATAAGATATTTAAACTAATTACACCTAATCTAATAGTCCTATAAAAAAAAAGACCCCCAAAATAAAAAAAAACCCTAGGCTAAACTAAACTACCAATTGCCCTTAAAAGGGCCTTTTGCGGGGCATTGCCCCAAAGAAATCTGCTCTTTTACCTGTAAAAAAAAATACAAACAACCCCCAACAGTAAAACCCACCACTCACACAACCAACCTCCCAAATTAAATCCTAACTAAAAAACCTAAGCTCCCCATTGCCCTGAAAAGGGCATTTGGATGGGCATTGCCCTTAAAAGGGCATTTAGCTCTTTTTTTAGTGCCCAAAAGCCCTAATCTAAAAATAAAACCCACCCAATAAACCCTTAAAAAACCGAACACTAACCCACTTACAGTTTTGAAGACCAGACATCCATCCTCAAGAAAGCAGGGAGAAGTCTTCATCCAAGTGGCAAGAAGTCCTCAACGGAGCCGGTAGAAGTCTTCATCCAAGCCGGCAGAAGTGGTCCTCCAGACGGGCAGAAGTCTTCATCCAGATGGCATCTTCTATCTTCATCCAGACGGCATATTCTATCTTCATCCATCCAGCACGGAGCGGCTCCATCTTCAAGACATCCGGCGCGGAGCATCCTCTTCTTTCCACGGCTAACGATGAATGAAGGTTCCTTTAAGTGATGTCATCCAAGATGGCGTCCCTTGAATTTCGAATTGGCTGATAGAATTCTATCAGCCAATCGAAATTAAAGGAGAAAAAATTGCATCAGCCAATAGGATTTTTTCACCTTTAATTCCGATTGGCTGATAGAATTCTATCAGCCAATCGGAATTCAAGGGACGCCATCTTGGATGACGTCACTTAAAGGAACCCCACAAAAGGCCTTTTTAAGGGCTATTGGTAGTTTACGTTAGGCTAGGGTTTTTTTTTATTTTGGGTGGGGCTTTTTTTATTTTGATAGGGCTATTAGATTAGGTGTAATTAGTTTAAATATCTGATCATTTCTTTTTTTATTTTGTGTAATTTAGTGTTTGTTTTTGTAATTTAGGTAATTGTATTTAATTAATTTAATTGTAGTGTAATGTTAGGTGTTAGTGTAAGACAGGTTAGGTTTTATTTTACAGGTCAATTTGTATTTATTTTAGCTAGGTAGTTAGTAAATAGTTAATAACTATTTAGTAACTATTCTACCTAGTTAAAATAAATACAAACTTGCCTGTAAAACAAAAATAAAACCTAAGCTAGCTACAATGTAACTATTAGTTATATTGTAGCTAGGTTAGGGTTTATTTTACAGGTAAGTACAGGTGGCCCTCGTTTTACAACGGTTCAATTTACACCGTTTCAGAATAGCAACCTTTTTTTCCAGTCATGTGACTGCTATTGAAAAGTATTGAGAAGCAGTGCATTTATTAAAATAGCCAGTAGGTGGAGCTGTCCTCTTGTGCTGCAGCAAAGCCAAGCAAGCTGAAATTAATCAGTTCAACCAGACCTGAGCTATCAAGCAGATTTCAAAGGAACAAGATCTTCCTGTCTATAACTCAGTCCAGATTGGAATGCATAGAAAGAACTGTTTGCAGAAAAATGCAAGTGAAGTCTGTGTTTTGTGACAAACATTTGCTGTTTTTGTTAATTTAACTTAGTTTAATTATATATTATGTGTTGTGTGATTATTTTATTAGGTTTATAATGCTGTCTAGCATTTAAAGTCTTCATTTCAAAGCTTTTAAAATAATGTATTAGATGTTACTTATGACAATTTTGAGAGGGGCCTGGAACCTATCTCCCTCACTTCCAATTGACTTACATTATAAACTGGGTTTCAATTTACAATAGTTTCGATTTACAACCATTCCTTCTGGAACCTAAGCCCGGCGTAAACTGAGGACTACCTGTATTTAGTTTTAAATAGGAATTATTTAGTTATTATTTAGATTTATTTAGATTTATTTTAATTATATTAAAGTTAGGGGGTGTTAGGGCTATATTTATGGTTAGGTTTAGGGGTTAATAACTTTAGTATAGTGGTGGCGATGTCCGGAGCGGCAGATTAGGGATTAATAAATGTAGGTAGGTGGCGGCGATGTTAGGGGCGGCAGATTAGGGGTTAATAATATTTAACTAGTGTTTACGATGCAGGAGTGCGGCAGTTTAGGGGTTAATATGTTTATTGAAAAAAGACTTTACGCAAATTGTGTAAGTTAATTTGCGTTAAGGCCAAAAAGGTGTGAGGTACAGCTGTACCTACAAGACTCGTAATAGCAGCGGTAGTGAAAAAGCAGCGTTATAACCCATAACGCTGCTTTCTTACTCATAACGCAAAACTCGTAATCTAGCCGATAGTTACTAGACACTTCTAAAGCATTGTGGGCCAGATTATAAATGGCACGCTTTTTAGCATTTTAACTTGCGTGCAAACACCGCCAGAAGTAAACTTTCAACGCGCATGAGTTAGAGCGCGTATTACAATTTGAAATTAAAGTGTTTGCAAGAAAGCGAAAGCCGATGCTCGCTAATTTCAGGAATTCGGATATCGCGACTATGTTAACTTCTACTCACCACCATAGACTTCAATGGAGAGCGCAAACTGGGAAAAAACTAACACTTTTCACATGCACTCTAACCCAACAAATAAATACAGTAGATTTGCATAATCAATCAATGCTTGATAACAAGAAAATAGGTCTCCATTTATTAAGCAGTGGATGCTGCTTCAAAGTCCCATTGTTTCTGGTCCACCAGAAATGGAAGACCGCTGCTCTTTAACTTGTCCGCTACCTTTTAGTTATGTTTAAGTCACGTCTATTTCCACACCCACTTCATCATGTGATAGCCATCAGCCAATCACAAATAAAGTGTCCCTTTAAACCTACAGCGCTAACCCGAAGGTAGCTATGAATATTTTATATTCCAATGTTCTTCACAAACTAAATTTGTGGTCGAGCAGTCGCATTTACTTTCAACTTGTAATATGCGTGCAACTTACAGCTGGTGCAATATTTTAATATTCCACTACGCTAATGTTAGTGTGCCACTTGTAATCTAGCCCTGTGTGTTTCAGCATTTGCTAGTAATTAACGGGTTAACCACTGGTATGTGTTCTTGTACAAGAGTTGCATCCTAGTCTATACAAAATCACTCTTGAGTATGGGAAAAACACTATTTCTAACCAGAATAACAATTGCCATTGTATAGTAGTGTTGTTGTATTTACATTAGACAAATAAACCTGCAATGTGATGAGTATGTCTCCTCCCAAGAAGCACTTGACTGCCTGGTGATATCTAGGAAGGTGTGGTAGGGTTAGAATAAT
Organism: Bombina bombina; assembly: GCF_027579735.1. Lineage (NCBI taxonomy): Eukaryota > Metazoa > Chordata > Amphibia > Anura > Bombinatoridae > Bombina > Bombina bombina. Next base: position 69,945 of record NW_026510826.1, on the reverse strand, counting down.
CGCATGACAAGTGCAAATATAAATCATACCTGGATGTAAGCTGCTAAATCATGGAAGGAGAGGTAATGAGAGAGATGAGGAAAGAACAAGAAAGGAGAGAGGGGAGAAAACATTAGAGAAGAGAAAGGGGCAAGAATAGAAGTGAGGTAACAGGAACAGAGTGCAGAGTTTGCCTGCCACCTTTTTTCTGGGTATTTCCAGGACTTTTTTTTGACAGTGTGCGGTATTTGTACAGTCGTTTATGTGTCCCACTGTCTCTATACACAACACATGCACTCTGCATCCCATACTGTCTCTCCCCATGTTAGAGGAGCAAGTCTCCAGATATTCTATGTACCCAGTAGTAATTGTTATGAAAGGACATTGATTTGAGCTATTTATATGTGGCCTTTTGAGAAACAGATCGTCAGTACATGTTCCTTTAGCTAATTACATATTTTCTTGCCTACAAATAGGTATCTGAATTTGTAACTGTCACAATAAAGCTGTAAAGACGTATTTTAGTTTACATTAACAAACCAAGACAGCTCACCATAATACAACATGTATTTCTATATTTAGTCTTTATTATCTATACTGACCTGAATGATGACCATGTCAGTAAATTACCTGCAGGGTGGCGCCCCTACCAAGTGCATGATATCACTATCTACACATCACTGTCATAATAAGTCAACTGTAAACCAGAGTCAATTGAATTACTTGTTAATACAGCTAAGTATGGGCAGAGCCCATGTGATGGTGTGGGATTTCCTTATGGCAGTAATTCAACATAACCTCACTTTACCCAACCACAAACTGCTTAGGAGAGCAGCCTCCAAGAAGTGTAATTTCCGCCCTGCTAAACTGGGCACTCAATAAATATTCTCAGAGTCCTTTTTATGAAGCTGAATCAGATACGGCATAAGAGGCGTGAAAATTCAAGCGTCTAGTTTCACAGTTTCTGTTACTTTCAAATGAGAAATTAGTTTTTTTCTTATTCAAAGGAGCTGTATATTTGATGGCATGGGAAATAAGGAATATTGGTATAAAAAGAAACTGTGGTTATGTTCTGTAGTATGTGTGTACAATGTAGAGAGGTCTTTTTATATTCGCACTTTCTGAGGAACAAGATCCTACTGAGCATGTGCACAAGCTCACAAGGTATATGTATATTAGTCTGTGATTGGCTGATGTATGTCACATGATACAGGGGGCTGGAAAATGGGAGAAAAAATAAATTTGACAGAAAAAAATCTACTGCTTGTTTTAAATTCAGAGTAGGACCTATTGCATTGTATTTTTATTATGCACTGGTTAATTATGGAGTTCTATTGTATTGAGTATTTGTCACCGCATGTTTAAATAAAGAGGCTAGATTGTGTATTTTGTGCACAATGAAAAGGCTTATTAGTTATGTGTTTCTATAGGTAGGATCGGGTATATTTCCTGTGATGAACACATTGAGGGCATTAATGTATCATGTGCAAAGGGTCCAGGACGATGCCTGTTGTGCAGCATGAGAGTACAGAAAGGCACAATTATTTCTCCTAACTTACTATTAAAGGGACATTGTAGTGGAATAACAGGCACTAAATCATAAAGATCATGTCTTTTTTTTTTTTTACTTATCATCCTGGAACTTCATGTATTTACCCCCCACAAATGGGTTAAATGCATAGATAAAATCATGCTTGGGAGCCACAGAGAACTTCTTTCACTGGTCAGAAGACAGCCGGTGAACCAATCATCAGCAGCAGTAGCACGACCCCTCCAATCACCAGCTCTGTTCAGTTTGGGAGCTGCAATGCTTGCTGCTCCAAAGCAGGACTTTACCAAGGTGTTTAAGCCCTTTGCAGGATCAGTAGCGAAAAAAATGACATGCTCTAACAAATGCTCTACATTTTCCATTACAATGTCCCTTTAAATAGTAGAATAGCTCGTAAAAAGTCAGCATTTAACTGTTTTCCATATATTCCATATATATATGTATGATAGTATGATGTGAAGTCATTTGTTTTATTATGGTCATAACCATTATATTTACTTGCTACGCTCGTCTTTATTAGCGTTATGTTTATTCTGTTCTTTATTGTGTAAACTGCATAAATAACCACTAGACACTTTCTTAGACTATAACAAACACCAAGCATAGTCAGCATACTGTGTGCAAAACCTCTGATGCAAAACAATATGGGCCAATTTACAAGTGGAGCGCTAAAAGCGATATTTGCGCTCCACTGATCCAGCGCATGCTAATGTGAGCTGGTATTACAAGTTGACAGCAATGTGAACACGAGCTCGGGAACCATTGCGCTCATGAGAGCACACTTTAATAGGTTCCAATGGGAGCCTCATTCTGATGCCGTCATACACGGCACACAACCAAAGTGCAGTGAAGGGGGTAAGTAGCGCAGCAATGGCAGCAAATTGTAAATATATTAAAAAATGTTTAGAGTCATCATTGTTTGAAGAGAAACTTTTTACTAGAACCAGGGACAATGATCCACAAAAGAACCATAAAAAGTATTTAGTTTCCAAGCTTATTATAAAAGAATCTTTTGTACTGCATGGATTTGATTGCTCCTTAAAGGGACACTCAAGTCAACATAAACTTTTATGATTCAGATAGAGCGTGCAGTTTTAAGACACTTTCCAATTTACTTACATTTTGCAGTGTTTTTATATTCACGCTTTCTGGGGATCAAGATCCTACTGAGCATGTGCACAAGCTCACAGGGTATACGTATACTAGTTTGTGATTGGCTGATGTATGTCACATGATATATAGGCCGGATAATAGGAGAAAAAATAAATTTGTCAGAAACAAAAATCTACTGCTTATTTGAAATTTAGAGAAAGGGGTAGATTTATCAATGTGCAGGCGGACATCGATAAATGCCGACAGCATACGCTATCAGCATTTATCATTGCACGAGCATTTCTAGTGAAATGCTTGTGCAATGCCGCCCCCTGCACATAAGCAGGGGGTGTCAATCAACCCGATCGTGCTGATTGCTGTCCACCACCTCAGTAACTTACATTTCCGGCGAGCCAGAAATTATTGGGGTAGATAGCAGCATCCTCTGCTTGGTAAATCTACCCCGAAGTATTATTGCATTGTCTTTTTTTTCTTTCACGATTCAGATAGCACGTTCAATTTTAAGTACTTTCTAATTTACTCCTATTATGAATTTTTCTTTGTTCTCTTGCTATCTTTATTTGAAAAAGCAGGAATCTAAGCACCAATCAGCAAGCGCAACCCATGTGCTGAACCAAAAATGGGCCGACTCCTAAGCTCACATTCTTGCTTTTCAAATAAAGATAGCAAGAGAACGAAGAAGAAAAATCATAATAGGAGTAAATTATAAAGTTGCATAAAATTGCATGCTCTATCTGAACTGGGTTTAGTATCCCTTTAAAGTGATGGTAAAGTCTCCCCTTTTTAAAATCAGATCCAAAATGTAAGTGATATTTTAGATAGTTTAATTCATCAGTTGTAATGAAGATGCAACATAACTTACTTTTTAATGTAGATTGGGGGGTCGATCCGATATAAAGCGTCGCCCGCAAAAGCCGGCGACGCCAATAATTGCGTGGATTTGGTATCCTATATACGGCGTAAGCTAGAAGTTACGCGCGTATATTTCTGCCGTCGCCCGCAGTTTTTTGGGCCATAGGCAGGTATACCAAACCCGCGCAGTTTGGTATCCAATATGCAGCGTAAGGACTTACGTGGCGAAAATGGAGAAAACTTACTCCATTTTCACCTCGCCACAAAAAGCAGCCGTAAGAAGCCTTACGCTGACTATTGGAGCCCCGTAACTCCCTAAACTAGCTGCTAAAATAAACCTAACACCTAACGCATGCGCAATGTCTATCTCCCTGTCAACCGCGATCTGCTAAAATAAACCTAACACCTAACGCATGCGCAATGTCTATCTCCCTGTCAACCGCGATCTCCCCCCCCCCCTGAAATCCCTAATAAAGTTATTACCCCCTAAAACGCCGCTCCCGGACCCCGCCGCCATCTACATAAACTAACCCCCTACTGTGAGCCCCTAAAACCGCCGCCATCTACCTTATCTATCCCGTAATCTGACCCCTTACACCGCCGCCACCTATATAAAAATGATTAACCCCTAATTTAATCTACCTACCCCGCCGCCAGCTATGTTATCTATATTAACCCTAAGTATATTATAGTTAATATAGTTATTACATTATATATATTAACTATATTAACCCTAATTATATTAGGGTTAATATAGTTAATATAGTTACTATAGTATTTATATAAACTATATTAACTCTATCTAACCCTAACACCCCTAACTAAATTTATATTAAATTAATCTAATTCATTTATAAACTAAAATATTCCTATTTAAATCTAAATACTTACCTATAAAATAAACCCTAAGATAGCTACAATATAATTAATAATTACATTATAGCTATGTTAGGGTTAATATTTATTTTACAGGTAAATAGTTAATTATTTTAACTAGGTATAATAGATATTAAATAGTTATTAACTATTTAATATCTACCTAGTTAAAATAATTACCCAATTACCTGTAAAATAAATCCTAACCTAAGTTACAAATACACCTACACTATCAATAAATTTAATAAACTACAAACATCTATCTAAAAATACAATTAAAAAAGATTTCAGCTCTTTTGCATTCAACAAATACAATACCCCCCCCCCCATTACAACCCACCACCCACATACCCCTATCGGAACAGCCAATAGAATGCGAGCTCAATCTGATTGGCTGATTGGATCAGCCAATCGGATTGAACTTGAATCTGATTGGCTGATTCAATCAGCCAATCAGATTTTTTTAACTTAATTCCGATTGGCTGATAGAATCCTATCAGCCAATCGGAATTCGGCGGACGCCATCTTGGATGACGTCATTTAAAGGTACCTCATTCCAAGTTTAGCAGTCGGCCGGGATGGATGCTCCGCGGCGGCGGAGCGAAGAAAGAAGATTGAAGATGCCGCCGGAAGAATGAAGACTTTGCTGCCGCTTGGAGGAAGACGTCGCCGGAGGAAGAATTCTTCTTTGCCGCTTGGAGGATGACATCGCCGGAGGAAGAATTCTTCTTTGCCGCTTGGAGGACGACATCGCCCGGATCGGATCAGGAGTTCGGCCCGGTGTGGTGAAGACAAGGTAGGGAGATCTTCAGGGGGGTAGTGTTAGGCTTTTTTAAGGGGGGTTTGGGTGGGTTTAGAATAGGGGTATGTGGGTGGTGGGTTGTAATGGGGGGGGGGGGGTATTGTATTTGTTGAATGCAAAAGAGCTGAAATCTTTGGGGCATGCCCCACAAAAGGCCCTTTTAAGGGCTGGTAAGGTAAAGAGCTTTGAAATTTGTTGAATTTAGAATAGGGCAGGGAATTTTTTTTATTTTGGGGGTTTATTATTTTATTAGGGGGCTTAGAATAGGTGTAATTATCTTAAAAATCTTGTAATCTTTTTTTTATTTTTTGTAATTTAGTGTTTGTTTTTTTTTGTAATTTAGTTTAGTTAATTTAATTGTATTTTTAGATAGATGTTTGTAGTTTATTAAATTTATTGATAGTGTAGGTGTATTTGTAACTTAGGTTAGGATTTATTTTACAGGTAATTGGGTAATTATTTTAACTAGGTAGATATTAAATAGTTAATAACTATTTAATATCTATTATACCTAGTTAAAATAATTAACTATTTACCTGTAAAATAAATATTAACCCTAACATAGCTATAATGTAATTATTAATTATATTGTAGCTATCTTAGGGTTTATTTTATAGGTAAGTATTTAGATTTAAATAGGAATATTTTAGTTTATAAATGAATTAGATTAATTTAATATAAATTTAGTTAGGGGTGTTAGGGTTAGATAGAGTTAATATAGTTTATATAAATACTATAGTAACTATATTAACTATATTAACCCTAATATAATTAGGGTTAATATAGTTAATATATATAATGTAATACCTATATTAACTATAATATACTTAGGGTTAATATAGATAATATAGCTGGCGGCAGGGTAGGTAGATTAAATTAGGGGTTAATCATTTTAATAGAGATGGCGGCGGTGTAAGGGGCTTACATTAGGGGTTAATAATTTTAATATAGATGGCGGCGGTGTTAGGGGCTCACTTTAGGGGGTTATAGATATAATATAGCTGGTGGCGGGGTACGGGAGCGGCGGTTTAGGGGTTAATAACTTTATTAGGTTGCGGCGGGGTACGGGAGCGGCGGTTTAGGGGTTAATAGCATTTTTATTGTTAGGCTAGTGAGGGGGGATAGCGGATAGAGGGTTAGACAGTGCGGGCTATGTTAGGGAGGCGTGTTAGACAGTGCGGGCTATGTTAGGGAGGCGTGTTAGACAGTGCGGGTGTTTTAAACTTTAGTCAGGTTTTATAGGCGCCGGCAGATTCTAACGTGGCGCAAGTCACTGGCGACGCCAGAAATTTGTACTTACGCAGATTTCTGGACATCGCTGGTTTGTGAGACTTACGGCACGTTAGCATCTGACGGCGACTTATATGGGATGGCTCGAGTTGCGAGCTGAAACTGCGGGCGACGCCGGTCTCCTCGCTTGCGCCGCAAACTGCGATCTATATCGGATCGCGCCCATGAAATTCAAATACCCCACAATGTGAACTAAAGGTTTGAATTGTTCTCTAATCAGCGCTCTAGCTACATTTAAAAGTGCCATATGGGGATAGTGCTGATTGGAGAACAATTCAAACCATTAGCTCACAGAAAAATAAACTTTTGAAGTGGGTGACGGAATACAGGGAATTTAAATGTCATATCTACATTACAGAGTAAGTTATAGCACATCTTCATTACAACTGATGAATTAAACTCCATCTAAAATATTACATTCCAGACCTGTTTTTAAAAAGGGGGGACTTTACCATCACTTAAGTTTTATCCTACAAAACTACTTTTTTTTCATAAACCCTTATCAAGTAGTGTTAGATAGTAGAACTGCCTCAGATTCCTCAGCAGACAGCAATTTCTATTGTTTGTTATGTTTCACCAAAATATACAACCCCCCCCCCCCCCCAAAAAAAAATAGCTTATATTTTAGGCCTCATTATGAACAAAAGAAGCATAATTGGCTTAGGATGGAGTATCTAGATCCTCACCTTGCAAGGACGGCCATCTACAGTCTGCTCTTCAAATTCTTCCCCAACTTTGAAATGAATCTCGGTGGTTCGAACTGTCGTGGAGGTTTTGATGTAGAAGCATTCCCCATCTTGCTTTATCTCCACTGCCGGTTTAGAAGCAGCAGCCACTGCGATCTTCCGCAACATGACGTTAACACCTAAAAAAAATTATTTAAATACATTTTGAAATGATAAAGCAAATTCAGTCACCTCAAAACCAATCATTAACCAGGACATTAAATTGAAAGAAAAAAATGTAATGAATGAGGCCGATTTAAATATCCAAAATATATAAAACACAGAGGAAGTCTAGCACTCACTCGCAAACACTCAGCTAAGATTAAAAGCAAACATTTAAGAGTTAGTTAACGCATCTGGCCAAATGGAACAAACCCAGGTACTACGTCAAGGTCTCTCTCAAAACCAGGGTCCCTAATACAGCAATACAATTCAAGCTCTCAATCAAACACGTCAAGGGTGCACAGACTTAGGTAATCACCCTAGACCTACACAAAACACAGAGGGGGACTGCACTCACAGAGGTAAAATGTATATTAATATGTGTTGGTTATGCAAAACTGGGGAATGGGTAATAAAGGGATTATCTATCTTTTTAAACAATAACATTTTTGGAGTAGACTGTCCCTTTAAAAAGATTTGGATTTCAAAATAGTTAGGATTTTGGAATATTTGTATATTTACATCTGTAAAATGGGATAGCTTGGATAGGGGATGGGACCAAGTGTAAACATCAATATCTTATACATACAACCTAAAAGGTAGTTTTATGTTATTTTTAATACGTTTGTATACATAGTACCCTCAAAAAGATAGTATAGTACTGTTATCAGACAGCTAATAGTTTTAAATAAATATAGACTATTATCTACATTTTAGAATAAAAAACATACACACAGAAGAGACTGACTTACAGGCAAGGAAAAATAGAAATTTTTGATCATCTTAATTTTTTAAAAATATTAATTAAAACATTTGGATTTCAAAATAAGTGTGGATTTTGGAATTATATATATATACATACACTGTATATTCAAGAACTCTCTAATTTTTGCTCCTGTTGATTAATTACATATATGTAATTTAAAGAATTGATAATGTTGGAGGTCACATTGAAACGTGCAGGTCAAGTGACTTGCAGTAGGTCACAGAACGCATCAGAAGACTTAGCTTACTAGACAAGACAGAGAGCAGATGTGCTTCCCCAAGACACTATGGGTCATCACCATTTGTCATATGATCTTTCAACCTGGATTGGGGAAATTTAATCCCACTGACTATGCTGGGTTCCTGTAGACCTCATCACACCTGATTTCCGCTTGACTGCAGTTTTCCAGGCCACCGAGGATTCCCTGAAAGTGTTTAGAGAACGTGATGAACTAAATATCACTCTACACCAGGTGCAGTTTCAGGAGGACTGCTTGACAGTGGCATTTTTGCCAAAAATGTAATAACTGTTAGCAGAACTAGACGTTAATAAATCAGATAATGTGATACTCACTTAAAGAAAGAAAAAGGCATTGCTGGCATCTATTAATGGGACTGTACCATTTTGTAATGACACATGACAACTTTAAATGCTTTAAAAAAAAAAATTGTACTCAGGACTTATGCAATGCAGTGCTGATATATACTATGCTATATACTTATGGCATATAAAACTTACCAAGCACATTCTTCCCACAATGGGAAAAAAATGGAATACAAATTGCAGCAATAAAATTTGCATTAAAGGGACATTCTAATGAAAACAATTACATGCTCTAATTGGTTAGAGCAGGTAATTGTTGCATCAACTGTGTGTTTAACCCCCCAAAAGAGGGCAAACAGGTCAGTATAATTCAATTTGGGTGCTGCAAGCAATACAGCTCCTGAGCAGAACATGGTGGATGGGATAATCAGGAGTGGCAGCTGCACATAGCCAACAATTACTGGCCGTGTTCTGCTGAGAAGCTGAAAAGGAACACTTTGCCAAGGCTAACTAAACACACAAGCTCAAGTTTATGAACATGTGGGCAACAAGGTTCCCATGCAGGGAAATTGTTTGCCTATGCTTGTGTGCAGTGATACGGTACCCGCTACTTGAATTTATGATTCCTACCAATTACACAAGAGTAGGGCATGTCAATCATCCCAGGCGGGATGATACAATTCTGCTACCTTACAAATGCTGCTTCTTAAAGGGACAGTTTAGTAAAAAATGTTTTCCCTTTTAATGTGTTCCCAATTATCCACTTTACCTGCTGGAGTGTATTAAATTGTTTACAAGTATTTCCTTTACCCTTATATTGGCATTTGAAATAGTCAATTTAGCCTGTGGTATCCCCACCTATTCTGAAAGTGTCTGGTCTTAGGTCCAAGTTATAGATAAGCTGTGTAAACACAGCCAGCAGAAAAAAATTACCATCCCACTGGGGTATAGAAGATTTTCCATTGTTCTCTCCAAGTATTGGTCTTTGGTGTACAGACAGATATAAAATAAAGAAGCGTGTATATGTACACAATGTGATAAAGTAATGAGATCTGATTATACCTACAATCTAAACCCATTTTATTAAGTTGTGGCTTCAAAAAACTAAATCAGTTATTTCATATACACAAATAAACCTTAAAAAGCAAATTCTCATACATTTTATACTCTGCAGCTTGTAAAAAAAGTTATGGGAAACACATTAAGGGTATACTGTCCCTTTAAAAATAGCAAGAGGAAGCCTGCACAAGAACTATTTCTGCAACTAGCTAAAATATCTCCCACAGTTAGCTAGGGTCAGTGACATAAAAATGACATGCTCTTACAAATTACTGCATGTCATTTTTTAATTAGAATGTCTCTTTAAATAACATTTAAAAACAAAGAGCAGCTCTCAGTAGGCTGACCCTAATTAAGCCTTGGAAATGTGATCAGTAAAGAATAGAAAAGACATTGTGCTGTGTCTTGTGAGCTTGGTGATCTCCAAGAAAACACGTGGTCAGTGCAGGCGTATGATATCCTTTAGGCAGAAAATGAGTTCATGTCTGTGACAGAGATGAACAACATCATCAAAAAAAAGCTGGAGGGCTTTGTTGGCAATTAAAGGAACGCTGGCAAATATATCACTGTTGTTCCTCCCAAAGTTTATACAACAATAAATAATATAATTCCCCAATAGGACAGAAAGACATTTGAAAAAAATCCCAGTTAATCCCATGTTTATCTATGTAAATTCCAAATGCTATTGCAGGAAGCTCCAAAGAACATTTAAAAGGACATTAAACCCAGATTTTTGCTTTCATGATTCAGATAGAGAATACCATTTTAAACAACTTTCTAATTTACTTCTATTGTCTAATCTGCTTCAATCTCTTTATATTCTTTCCTGAAAAGCATATCTAGGTAGGCTCAGTAGCTTCTGATTGGTGGCTGCACATAGATGCCTCATGTGATTGGCTCACTAATGTGCATTGCTATTTCTTTAACAAAGGATATCTAAAGATTGCAGCAAATTAGATAATAAAAGTAAATTAGAAAGTTGTTTAAAATAGTATTCTCTATCTGAATCAAGAAAGAAAAAAAAAATATTTTGTGTTTAATGGCCCTTTAAATAGCATTTAAAGGGCAACCAATTGTATAATTCCAAACTACAAGCATATTTTAGTATATCAAGTTATTGACTAATAAAGAGAAACATTGTGCTAATGATGTTTATAAACACTGTGTAAACCAAGCTAGCCTAACTCAAGACCCTTTATTTAACCCTTCATTTCTTATGCCTGAATACAATCGCTAAACCATGGAGTTCATTGAATCTATGTTGGACATTTCTGTTTCTATAGATTTATGTAGAATCTGAGATAAAGTTCTGTTACAGCAGCTAAGGTGTTAAACCCCACCCCCAGGAGATTTGGTACATAAATAATAAAACACTAAACTCCCAACAAGGCCTGCTGGCCTTTGATCTACCAGTATGGTGTTTACCAATAGGGTGATAAACCATAAAACTGTAAAATCTTATAAGATTTACACCAGGCTGGGAACAATAGAAGAAGCACTAAAAACTTCAAGGGCTGTTTTCTGCTTGTGAATTGGTGTATACAGTCCAGTTGTCATAAAGAGAGGTTGATGGGTCACAGGTTTTGTTTGATGCAGATAACAGCTCAGTTAGTGGGGTTAAACTGTGGCTGAACCTAACAAGAGTGGCCTGGTGGGGATAGGGGTCCTAGCTGCAGTTATAAAACAATCATTTATCTATGTAATAAAATGGACCAAAGTCAAGGCTTGGAGGTGGTAGATGTAATCATTCGGCCACCCTGATCTTATATGTATCTGTTCAATGAAACTGTTTAATATGATTATCCTACAGCCAGTAAGTTGCCAGCCATTAGCTGCCTTCCTTAGTTCTCATCCACTGTCTCTTCCCGTCTTTATTGTCTATTTCTTACAATCTTTTCACACTCTCCCGTTTTCACTATATATTATTAAACATACAAGGCAATCTTCCAATGTTTCTTCACTTTAACTCCTATGTTATTCTATGCAAATTGGAAATACTGGAGAATTTGGTGAAAGCTTTTAGTGAATTCTGTTTAATGACCTGTTATGGAAAAAGCAGTGAGGAGACATTTTGTATTTCCTACATTGTCACATTCACTAAGCAAATTCATTAAGATTAAGAGAGCTACCTTAGTGAATTACCTCTATATAATGACACAAGGATTTAATTAAGTCCCCTTGGATGGACAGCGTATCTAGCCAGCTGCCACATTTCCACCTCCACCCTTAAAGGGACAATCAAGTCAAAATTAAACTTTCATGATTCAGACACAGCATGCAATGTTAAACAACTTTCCATTTACTTCCATTAACAAAATGCAGAGTATATTTAGATTTACACTTTTTAGTCACAAGCTCCTACTGAGCATGTTCAAGAATCCACTAAATATACGTATGTACATTTGTGATTGGCTGATGGCTGTCACATGACACAGGAGGAGTGGAAATAGACATAATTGAAATTTGTCAGAAAAAAAATCTACTACTCATTTTTTCAGACTTTTGCATTGTCTTTTTATCATGCATGTGTTCATTATGTAAATCTACTGTATGCACTGGTTCTTTAATGTATATAAAACTACTAAAATTTATATAAGAAAGTGTACTTTTTATAGTATACATTCCATAAGACAAACATGACCATTTTCTAATGCTACAGCTAAACCCATTGTTAAAAAAGTATATACATTAGCATATTTCTATTCAAAGGTAACTTTTTGAACCTTAAAAGCCATCCTCTCAGCGACAGCATTGCTCAAGCTGTTCAACTGTATAGGAATATGCTGTCACTTTCTCCTTACTTTGGAGGACGAGATAAGCAAATGTTACTGAAATTATATGCAGCCGTAATGCTTAGGCCTCAGTACCCTTATGCTCATATAATGTATTAGCTCAAGCAACTTTAACTCTGATTGGCTGTGTAAAATAATGAGTGGGGACTGGTGCCTGGGTATAGCACAGTGCACTGGGAATAATGATGCCAACCAGATTGCATTTGTGATGTGTCCCTAAATGGCCTGTATTTTTGTTCTACATGTTGACAACCCTATCTGTAACTATTCACTTGAATAGCGCATCAAGTTGTACAGCGAAGTAGAAATAGAAAGCTCTTACATAAATAGGGCAACCCAGACCTTGGCCTAGTCAGTTGTAACTCCACATACCCAACCTATCCTGGCTCCCCACACCCACATCCATATACCACCATAAATTAACCCCATAATTATGTAAGCACAGCCCCTAAGACTGAGTATGTATAAAAAAAAAGATATGGTTATCCCAAAAATTATTTTCTTTTGAAACAGAAAAAGTTTGAGTTCCAAATCAATTAATATGAATAGTTAGTGATTAAGACTACAAGATAATTGATATCATAACAAATGTTGCTATGCCATATATAAAATGGGGTTAGAACGATGTATCAGGTAAGAGTGATTAGATAATAAGCTCTCTTGCCAAGAAATACTTTATTGTAATTAAATTTTCCTGCAGCAAAACCGCAAAAAAAAAACAACAATTGCATGTAGATTGTAAAACAAAACCTTAATTGAAAACAGCAGGGTATTTTTTTGGCAGAACTGGTGTTATTTTTCTCAGCTGGTGAATGTTGATAAAGTACCTTAGATGTGTCTGTTTTCATGCTGCGTCTTTTGCAAAACAATTATATTACATTAATGTTCATGTTACCAGAGGCCTTGGTGAGAAATCACTATTTTGCTCTCTGTAGGGGGAGTCAATGTCATTCATAGTGCTGAAGCAGTTCTGAATCCAGCTGGCAAACACTGCTGGGCCTGGGCCAGAATTCTGCCAGCGCCTGCCCTTTGCTATGTCTAGGGAACCACTGGCTAGGAACTCGATGCTCCAGCACCTGTTCTGTGTGGCCTCTGCAAATGTTGAGGGGATTTATTGCATTAACCCTATCCTGCCCAACCTAATGATTCAACGTACATTATCTAGACTGTAGCTTTACTGATTAAAGATATTTGAATTGCACTATTTAGAAGCCTTTTTGCAATATACTTGGGTTTGCAAAAATGTTTCTTTTAAAAGCCATCACAGTATGAGCCATAATTCTTAAATGTGTACACAACTCACTGCAGATATGGCTGTGCTTCTAGAGTTGTTGGTGACGTTGCCAGCTCTCTGTGCATGCGAGGAAATGCTCGTGCACGTCGCCTGCAGCCACTGGCAGCTGATCACATGCACCAGAAAGTGAAACAAATTCCGGAAGCCAGGTAACCACGGCTCCTAGAATTTAATTTCTGGCTCCTTACTTTTCTGATTATGCTGCATATTTACAAATAACCTTTTTTTTTTGACAAATAATAATGATGATATTTAGTTACTTAAGTAAACAATGAATGATACTGTCATTTTGTAAGCAAAATGTTCAGTTAGGGACATATATGTAGCAGGGATGGGTTTTATGATGATTGTAGTGTGTACTTTTTTTTTTTAAATGACCAAAATGGGTGGGTAAATAAATAAATAATAATAGTATACTGCAACATTGTTTTACTAGACACAATTAAACATTTTATATTACAATTTATACGTGCTTCATGTCCCTTTAAAATGTATATCTACCAATATAAACTAGAAGATAATTATTCATAATTTCTCTACATCATTTACCATTTCTGAGCCATTTATTTATTGCCTGCAAAGGGACATGAAACCCAAAATGTTTATTTCATGATTCAGAGCATGTGATTTTTAAACAATTTACTTCTATTTTCTAATTTGATTTGTTCTCTTGGTATCTTTAGCTGAAAAGAATAACTAGGTAGGCTCAGGCGCTAGCTGCTGTTTGGTGGTTGCACATAAATGCCTCTTGTCATCCCCAGATGTTCAGCTAGCTCCCAATAGTGCATTGCTGCTCCTTCAACAAAGGATACTAAAAGAGGGAAGCAAATTTGTTAATAGAAGTAAATTGGAAAGTTGTTTAAAAATCATATGCTCTATATAACTAATTATTTATTTATTTTTTAGTTGTATGTTCATTTAATGTCTTGTATACATAATACATAAGGGCTTAAATGTGCACCATTAATAAGCACAAATACAAATTCATATTTATTAGTATAATAAACAGTAAGCTGTTTACCCAATGGGCAAAATGTACTATCCGTACAGGTAGAAAGGTTCGCAAGTAATTAACCGGTCTGCCTGCAATTAGCACTTGCAATGTTGCAATGTTTAACATTGCAAAAGGGGTTTTATGTTGTCTGCAGTTACTGAGCGGAACTTTATCCATGTATTTAACTTTGTGGGGTAAAACACGTAACCTTGCAGGGTCAGAAGTGCTAACATTGCATGTATTAAGATAATGCGCAAAACTTTATCCATGTATTTCACTTAGTGGGGTTAAACACATGGCCTTGCAGGATCAGAAGTGCTAACATTGCATGTATTAACACATTCATAATTAAATAAGAATTAATAATAAATGACTGCATATAATGTATGCATTACTAATGTCACTTTAATTTAAAATACTTTTACATGTAAAAAAAATCTTTTGCAAGATAAGAAACCCAAACTTATAAATACACAGAAAAGTACAGCAATATACCAATAATAAAGAAGAAAAACACTCTGTGGACTAATTCACTAAAATACTTTCATGATTATAAGCTTTTCCAAACTTAGATCCCAAGACTGGGAAACTGCTGGGGCATAGATTCAGTGGCCAAGGATGGGTCAGATGACCCAGAAGCACAGTGAGGTGGCATAATGGAAGGTCAATGTCGAATGGGAGTGGAGTCATTGCAGTGTGTGGGGGCGTGGCTGGTAATCCTCATGCATGATGGGTCGATTATGGGTAAGGTTAGGTCTCTAGTTTCACTTCTTGAGTCTGGGGGCTTCAATAGAGGAATGATGGACAGTGGCACTGGCATAGTGCTCCCAAAATCATCCTGCAAAATGCGGGAAAGATGGGAACCAGTTCACTAAAGCTCTCACTCTTCTTTATTCTTTACTAAATTGGCTGTATACAATGGCTGTTAGTAAAGTTAAACTGTGTGTTGTAAATGGGGAGAGACAGCGAAGTAGTATGGGATGGGAAACAGATAACCCACTAGATAGATTTATTGTGTTCTCTAGGCTAAATTCACAGCATAAATTATTTTTACATAAAAAACATTAAATGTTACATTTTAAACTAGGAGGAAATACGTGTTTGTGCAAAACAGATGTTAATATATAAATGTTCATTGGTTGATAGGATTTATAATGTGTTTTGAAATAATCCCTTTTGGATGAAGAGTAAAGAAAATGCAATGTACCTTTAGGATGAACAAAAATGTGTAGCTTCTTTTAAACTACAGAGCTCAAAATGTAATTCTGCTTGTAACAAAGAGATTTATAATATACTTTAAGCTTTACTCATATATGAAAAAACAGCATTTAAACATGTCAAATAATACTTTTGCATGAAAAATATTAGGTGAAAGCTGTTGAAATTGGAACAAATGTTACACTATAGTTTTCTTCTTCTAATCCCCACTGGCTGGTAAAGATAACTTCCACTGTATTACTGGTAGAGAGGGTTGTGCCTCTGCAATTATAACAAAAAATTGGTTTATTCAATACAAGAAAATTAAAAACAAAACAAAAAAAAAAACTAAAATATCTTTTGAAATACCACTTTTTTTTTAGATTAGTGCATTCTACAGGATGATGAAACTCTACCCTGCAACACACTACACAGTGACTGCTTGATCAGCACAAGAGTTCATGTGTATATGTCCCTTACTGGCTACACAAAGGAGATAAAATAAAGCTACTGAAAAGGTATAAGGGATATTAGGTAAATTGCAAACCAATGCGACAACATGATTAAACGATTTTAAGCATTTATTTTGCATGCCATTCTTTTGTTACGCAGTGCATAGTTACTGATATATAATAGGCTGTGCAAGGGCGTATTTAACCCCTTTACTGATGTCACCAGCAAGAACATTTGTCAGGGTAAACAGCAAACAATACAGGGCAGTGAGAAGAAAAAATATTACACTGAGTGCAACAAAACCAGCTGTGGCCACACATTGCAATGTGCTATTATACAGCATTTTAAGTAACATTACACCATATCCATAGTTCTATATGACCACAGGTCTAATAATTATGCAAGTAACAACCTACAACAGATGGAAATGATTTTTTATTGCTAGTTACTTTGGAACTATGTTACTTCAAATCGGGAATAACCAGCACAACAATGAAAAGTAAAGAGGGGGTTTAAATGTTTGTTATATTTGCTCTCTCGCTTTCTTTTGCTCTCTATCTATTAGATCTATCTATCTGTCTTATTTGTCTGATCTATCTATATCTATTTATCCATCTATCTATCTGTCTATCTATCTACCCATCGTCTTATAAGTCTTTTCTATCTATCATTCTATCTTATCTATCTTTCTGTCTTATCTATCTATCATTCTGTCTTATTTATATATCTAGCTGTCTATCTATCTAATCTATTTATCTATTACATATCTGGTATCAGCTATCTATCTTATCTATCCATCTACTGATCTGTCTATCTGTATTATCTATCCATCTTATCTATCTATCTATCATGCTATCTATCTTATCTATCATTCTATCTGTCTTATTTATATATCTATGTATGTAGCTGCCTGTCTATCTAATCTATCTATCACATATCTAGTATCAGCTATCTATCTTATCTATCTATCTGTCTAATCTATCAGTCTTATCTAGTTATCTATCTGTCTATTTATTCTGCCTATCTATTACATATCTAGTATCAGCTATCTATCTTATCTATCTATCTATCTGTCTATTTATTCTGCCTATCTATTACATATCTAGTATCAGCTATCTGTCTTATCTATCAGTCTATCTGTCTTATCTAGTTATCTATCTGTCTATCTAATGTATCTATCTATTACATATCTAGTATCAACGATCTATCTTATTTATCAGTATATCTCTTATCTAGTTATCTATATGTATATCTAATATATCTATTACATATCTAGTATCAGCTATATATTTTATCTATCAGTCTATCCATCTTATCTATCAGTCTATCTAATCTATTACATATCTAGTATCATCTATCTATCTTATCTAATCTGTCTTCTTTGTCTTATCTTTCTGTCTGATCTATCTATCTAACATTCTATTTCTCAGTCTGTCTATCTTTTCTCATTAAAGAATCTACCTTTAGGCTCATACATTTCTACTCTTCAAATTAAAAAACGTCCATGTCTACAAGGCTTCATAAGCTTAGTTTATGGTAGTTTTATTATATTTTGTGTTTGTTTTGTTTTTCAATCTGTTAATTTCCCTTTTGTTTATAAGTTAGTATTACTAGTTACATTTTACTGTAATTATTTACATCTTTTACAGAATGGATAAATCAACTTTATAAAACAATATATAGTATGATTTGATTACAAGACAATGGCTCATTTTTCTTTATCTCATCAGAAATGTAGTATTGTTCCCCTTCTCTATCATCTATTCCAAATCCGTCATTCATTGTGTAACAGTAACATATTTCCCAGCAGGAGAGATGAAATACATGAGAATGAAAGGGTTTATTATATTCAGATACAATGAGATTGCCAGTGGCTATTTGGAATGTATTAATTAAGTGAGGATGAACTGCTAACATTGTACACACCCTGCACATAAGTCAGTTTTCCAGATAAGTTGGATGGAGATTTGATAGGAAGGTAATTATGTCACTGCAATTCTGCACTTGCCCTTTTTTCTGTGTATTAGGATAAAGTGAGAGTTATGTTTTGTGTATTAGAACAAGCCAGAAGAAGATAATATGCACATGACCTGATATTTGATGCTGTATTAATTCCAAGCATTTTTGTAAATGGATGAGAGAGAGGTAAGTGTCCTGACATCTGAGTATCATAAGAAAGTGAGAGGAAACGGTGTGTCTATTAGGATGAGGAGTGGGTAGGTGCCTTTATATTTGTGAAATAGGAGAGAGCTAAGGTCTCTATTAGAAGGGGAGTGAAATGTGTCCTGGCATCTGGGCATTAGCAGAAAGTGAGTAATCTGTGTCTCTGAGTATTAGGAGGAGGTGTTTATATTTCCTGGCATGTACAAGGAAATACATATGTTGCTGTCTGTACAGTATGAAGAAATTATAGGCTTGTGTCCTCATGTTGCTTTATTAAGAGGAGGTGACAAGTATGTGCTCTAGTGTCTATGCATATAAGGAAATGAAATGGCTTAATGTTTGTGTATTAAGTGATGGCATTGTCTTGTGTATTGTGAAAACATTTGTATAAAGGTAGGTAATATATTTTCTGTTGGAGAATGTTTTAAGTGCTTATCTAATGTGTGTATTAGCACATAGTTGATATCTGTGTATGAGGAGCAGTACACATCTTAACATCTAAATACTTAGATAACTATAACCTGATATTTCTTTATGAAGAGATACAAACCCTAACAGCTATGTCCTAGGAGCTGAGATATAAACATTCTGGTGTCTGGTTTTTTTTGGAAGAAGCGATAAATGAATAACCTAGTAAGTATGTTATGTCTCTGTTACAGCATAGGGTGGGAGGAATACACATAGTATTGCCATATGGAATTGTTCTGATGACTGCACATTTATTCAGATCAGATCTATGTATGTGCCTGCCTTAATGTCTGTGTATTAAGAGATATTAGCATTATTAGTGTATATATATATATATAGTTAATTCAAGTGGAAAAAAGCTAAAATATCTACTAGGTGATTAGTCAAAATATATTTGATTGTACAACATATTCTTGATCTTTTGTGGGCAGGAGGTGAGAGGTATATATCTTTGGTGTGTGTGTGGGCAGGAGGTGAGGTGTATATCTTTGGGGTTTTGTGTGGGCGGAGGTGAGATGTATATAGTACCTCCTTGGGCATATGAATAGACAGGAGAAAAAGGTTCCCATTTCTATAAGGGATGTCTGTACCCGTTAACACTAGCCACTGCACAGATGTCCAGTTAAGTGGACTTACCCAAAGCTTTCAGCATTTCTTCAAAATTCTCTGACTGCTTCATCTTCCAATTTCCTGACCAGTTGGGCATGTTTGGAGTAGAATCGGAGAACCACAAAAAAAAAAAGAATGAAAGAAAAAAAAATATATAGATGGGATCCTAGGACAGTTGCTTTGTTAAGGAGTCTGGTGCACAATTTGACTCTTTTAACTCTTGCAGCTTAAACAGTAAATTCTGGTGGTATCAGTCAAGCAAAAGACACTGTGGTCTAAGCTGTTCACCCTATATGTATATGTATGATATCCTTCTCTCCTGGCAGTGCAGGTTTAACATATACATAATAAAGCTCCAGGGCTCTCCTTATATATACTCTCCCCTCTATGCCTGAGCAAAGCTGCAAACCTCCCACTGCAATATCCCCCCTGCCTCCCTGGGGAGGAGCCAAAAGACAAAACCTTTTTTCAATCCCACCTGTGGCTTTATCTTAGAACCAGCTCCCCACCCCACCTCCAAAATAAAAAAAAAAGAAAAAGGAATTGATGACAATTTACAGTATGAAGCAAATCTGACACTTTCCAAGGAATTCTTCCTGTTTGCTGTAGTTTACAAGCTGATGATCTTAACCCCTTCACTAGCAAAAAAACAGCATTGCATATCCTGAAAGTAAAAAGATTAAAGACAATACTGATAGATATTTATATATTTTTTTATTTATTTTATTTTACTCAAATTGTTGGAATGACTTAAAATATGACCTGCTCATTTAATTTCTGAACATTGTTTTAACAAGTTAGAGTTCTGGAAATATTTTCTTTTCATCATGCAGAAATCTGATATGAGTTATCCCTCCCATATTCAAAGGGAAATAATGTAAAATATCAAATGAACAGCAGTGAAGCTGAATAGAAGAAAGTTTGTAATATGCTTATGGTAAAAAAAAAGAAAAAGAATTACTGCATGTGCACATCAGCACAAGATACTTTGTCTATAAAACATATAAATGCCATTTACTACATATGAACATAGTTAATGATGGTCCCAGGTCTTCTGTCCATCAATTTTTTTGGTTTGTCTATATGTTACCAGCTCTGATTATGAGGGGCACTTTTAAAGCTGCAGATATCTATAGAACTTGAGTTGTAAGATTTTGTGCTATATTACAAGTGGTGCGCAAGCATTTGCGCAAGGGTTTTTGCGATAGTTTGCGTGCAGGTTAAATTGTGCTCATATTACAAGCTGAGCGCAATCGCGATTTACACTAGAATCATTACGCCATTTCAGAACTGTGGCTAACTGTTACTCGAGTCAAAAAAGTATCACAAAACACATAAAAAATACATTACAAAGTACAGTTACTCATAATAATACCATCTAATAAAAGTAAAAAAAAAAACTGCACACTAAAGTTATAAGGACTTAAAGATATGAGATCTCAGGTTTTAGAGAAAAAAAGCAGGAGAAGTTTTAACATTGAGATTCATACATATACATCTCTAAAGATGGATATGTCTATCTATCCTATCTATCTGTCTATCTATCTATCTATCTATCTATCTATCTATCTATCTATCTATCTATATATGTGGATTGTGTACATATGTATTTATATGTGTATATATGTATTAACAGACATATATACACCTATAAACACATAAATACATATGTATGCATATATACACATATATATAGTGCATTGAAGCCCTTTGCCATTAATTAGAAGAAAACATGTAAAATCATATTTATGCAATATTCATATTTTCGTGTCAGACTTGTGCATATTATAATATGTGATGGGTACGTGCATATGAAAATATGCAATTGTGTTTGTGTGTGATTCGGGGTGTTAGTTTTTTCCTCCATTGACTTCTATGGGGGAAAGGTTATTGTTCGCACGACAGTCTAATTGCGCTAGAAGTAAGATGTTTGCACTCGTCGGGTTAGCGCGAGAGAGATAACTTTTAATTTTCAACTCATAATACCAGCGCAATCCGATGAGCACAAAAAGCAAAATACCGCTCCACTTGTAATCTAGCCCTTAGTGCATACCACTGTATGGTCTAGAATAACGGATATTTTTTCATGTCTGATTTATACATTTTATAAAAGATGCATAAACATAATACTGTGATCAAAAGAGAGTTATTATTGTTTTGGAATGTGTTAAACTTCGAGAGTAGTTTGTTTAAAGTGACATCAAAGTCATAATTAAACATTCATAATTTAAAAAACACATGCAATAAATAATAAACCTCTGATATCAAATTTTCTTTTGTTCTCTCGGGTTCTTTTGAAGAAAACTACCTTGATAGGCTAGATAGGATCAGCAACGTATTACTGGACACGCTAGCTGGTGATTGGTGGCTACACACATATGCTTCTTGTCATTGGCTCACCAGATGTGTTAAGCTAGCTTCCAGTAGTTAATTGCTGCTCTGGAGCTGATTTTAACTATCTGTTTAATCCCTTTAATCTGAGTCTTGCAGATGGTATAGGGACATTCCAGTCATCTTTGAATAGAACAATATTTGCAATATACATATATTGGCAAAAATGCCTCTAGTAAAAGTTATCCCTGTTTTAGTGTTAACATTTTTCTCTGCACGTGCATGTGAAGCATAGCTGGATATTCTCAAAGCACCAGCATTTTAAATACTACAGCAGCTCAGAGTGCCAGTGGGGCTTGTATCATGTCAGCACACAACTAGTTGAGTCATTACCAGATGACATAATCTCCTTAGGGTCTCCGAGCAAGTGTTTAAATGCTGGTGCATGGTGCATACTTAAATACACCTTTGAAACAGCTATAGCTTTTATTAAATGTAAAAAGAAGGTGGCGCAAAATTATTTGCTGATTTCTTGAGTCCTAATTAAACATATGTACTCCTTAACTATTGAGTTAATATTGATACATAGTTTGACAAATATCCATATCACTTTATTATCTTCTTACATATATTATAATAATAAGATTGACAGTAGTTGACTCTATAAAAGCAAAATGTATTTATTAATATACAAATGGGTTAATACCCGATAAAAATTGTTAGTGGACACCGGTGTCTAGTTAAACTTTGTGAATTATTAAATATTTTAAAATTATACACAAACTATGCAGTTAATAAATTTGTATACAAAAGATGTCTTATAAAATAATAAAACCAATAAGTGCAATTCCTGGTCCACAATAATAGTCGGTGGGAATGAAATTGAAATTGAATCCTTAAGGCTAATTATCTCTGTAGAGATATATTACTTTATATATACTAAGATCTTTGTCCCAATTTTATTATCGTTAATGATTCTTGCTTATAGTGCAGTCTGGTGAAGTAGCAGATATGGCTTGAATACAGTTTATGTAGTAACTGGGCTGGTATTGATAGATGTTGCAAATATGGATGACTATTATATAGCGTTGATGTTTGTGGTAAAGTTCCATGTATAATAATCAACTTACGGGAATCTTCAACCTTCCGGCCCAAATTACCTAAATTCTTGCTGGTGTAGATGAAATCCTACTGTCCTCGCTGTCTTTATGTTTCCAAAATTACAGTGCACTGTAATACTGATGAGCTGTTGATGTGCTTGATCAGTCTTCGGTAACCCTGGTGGAGTGCTCTATATGTAGCCTCCGTATACCATTTTTTTTTCTTTTTTGCAAGTTCCAGCAGTCCGTTGGTGTAGTGGTTAGGTTCCCGGATGCGTCTCCGGTTTGCAATGCTCCAATGAAGTGCTTAGTGGGCAGTCTTCTTCTCAGCAGTGCGCAGTGTGTGGTTTCCTTCTCAGTAGTCACAATGATCTGCTGATGTGATCAGGTTGTACGCGTTTCGGCTAGCTTTTATTAGTAGCATTTTTGCTAATACATACATCTTACAAAAATGCTTCTATTTAAAACTGAAATGCATCCATGTAGATTCCAATTTTGACTGGAATGTCCCTTTAATTGATCAATACAGTATCTTACCAACCCTATCTCATACTTAACAGTCCCAGAATTGCTTTTTTAGGATCTCTTATTGTTTGTATTTCTATATGTATACTTTTCTTGTTCAACCTAAGGCCTGGGGTCGTTCTGCAGCAATGCTTTTCAGTGTGCCCACACTTTTCCGACCACATGACCTTATTCTCCCCATCCCCTCATGTCTTCTTGTTCAATGGATATGCTTCAGTGTCTGCAAGTATATTGAAGTTGCACCACTTACCTTGCTAAAGGAGTTCTGATTTTAAGAATTTTGTTTTATTTGAAATATAAGAATTTGTTTCTATAAAGATCATTTTTAATTTGCTCTTCAGAGGAATAAGCATTCTATTGTAGAATCAGCAACATGTGAAAAAAATGACTTAGAATACAATAAAGAAAGCAATAAAGAAAGCAAGTTATGGGAGTACTGGCCACACCCACTCATGGATTGTATAGCTCCGCCTACTCTGCCTTTCTGCAAAAACTGTAAATTGCACACTGCATGGATAAAACATTACATATTGTATTATTCATATTTATATATGTAGACTACAAAAGATTCACAAATGCCTGTTTACCAATTTATATATATTATTTTATAATTGGAACAGTACAGGAGGCCAAAAACCCAGACTGTCCCGGGATAATTGGGACAATTGTCAAGTATAACACTTTGGCTACTGTTTTATGTATTAAATCCCAATCAAGGATCAGAGTTCTACAGACAAACATTAGCATCATAACCATGAGAATAGAATCCCTGGAATTTTTTCCCCCTTATCCATAATACTTTGAGATTATGCACATGAAGGGATACAAAACCCAAATTTTGTCTTTCATGATTCAGATAAAGCATGTAATTTTAAGCAACTTTCTTATTTACTCCTATTATCAAATTTTCTTCATTCTCTTAGTATCTTTATTTGAAAAGCAGAAATCTAAGCTTAAGACCTGGACCATTTTTGGTTTAGCACCCTGTGTAGCCCTTGCTGATTGGTGGCTACATTTAGTTATGATACTGCAAGTTATATAGGGCTGGGACAAAAAATGTGCATACATCACTGGGATCTGCTAAATACAAAATATATTGCAGCACATTCCAATAAAACTACATCAGGTTTTTTGGCAAATGTACAGTCTAGATGCATTTCATGACATTTAAGCTGATTAGAAAAAAAATGGTACCGTTCAGTCTGGAGACTATCACATTATATTAGACCATACTCCGGTGTCCCAGCACAACCTTTCAAATGGTCTTTGGGACAACGTGTCTAAATCAGATCTCAGATTTCTCAGTTTACCCTTGGAGTATAATTATGTCTTTTTTTTTACTCTAATTTTTAAACCCAGTAAAATATTATGTATTGAGTTTAAATACAATAGTAAAAGTGAGAATTGATTACCAAGACCATGTAAAGGGCTGCTGTCTTGCATCTGTTATGTTAAAGGGACGATAAATGCTTTGTATTTACAAAATTTTTGCTGTCTTGCAATAAATTAAAGCAACACGAAACCTAATATTTTTCTTTTATAAATCAGATTATTTAAAAACTTTTCTAATTTACTTCTATTTTTAAATTTGCTTTGTTCTCGTGTTATTCTTTGTTTAAGAGATATCTAGATAGGTGGCATGCACGTGTCTGGAGCACTACATGACAGGAAATAGTGCTGCCATCTAGTGCTTTTACTATTTTATAACATTGTTGCAAAATTGCTGCCATATAGTACTGAAGACATGTGCACCCTCCTGAGCTTATCTTCCTGCTTTTTAACAAAGGATATCCAAACAAATAAAGAAAATTTGATAATAGAAGTACATTGGAAAGTTGTTTAAAATTGTATGTTCTATCTGAATCATGAAAGACAATGTTTGGGTTTCCTATCACTTTAACATACTAGGCGAGTGTGAATTTTTTAAAATGCATTAACACCTTATTTTTTCAAAAGGCAAAATCCACCTGCCACTCACTTATTTGGAGGAGCCAATCAGGACCTGTTACTGAAGTATACACAGCTAGTCACTGTGGTTTTTTTAAGCATCATTTTTATTATTTTTCAATTTCTTAGTAGATTATCCCGCCTGAAGCCAGTTAGGGACAGCTATGTGGCAGGGTTACACTTGTGAAGCCTGGCATGCACTTTTAAATCATTGGGAAACTCTTTCAGAATTAAATTACAGTAAGGGGGGCACAATAAATAAATTGCAAGTTGTTTCACTACAAGTATAACATTTTTGCAGTGTTTACTGTCCCTAAAGAATATAATACTGTTGCTGTTTCTCATTATGGCTGCCCCCTAGTGGAGGCTTGTTTTATAGCTCGCAGGCACATTTTTTTAAAGGGGCATTCTAGTATAAAATGCTCTATTGTGTTAGGAAATGTTATTTTATTTTTTATACGGGTGTTCCCAATTGCAAGCCATAGCAACTCCTGAGAAGGACAAGGCTAATCATTAGTGACATATATATTAATCCCAGGCTCTGCTTAAGGAACAGCAGGGGAGCATGTTAGGTTAGAAACTTTAAAGTGATGGTAAACTCTCCCCTTTTTAAAATCAGATCTGGAATGTAAGCGCTATTTTAGATGGGGTTTTATTCATCATGTGCAATGAAGATGCGCTATAACTTAGTTATTAATATAGATATGAAATTCAAATACCCCACGTTACACCACCCACTTCAAAAGTCAATTTTCCTGTCAGCTAAATGATTGAATTACTCTCCAATCAATGCTCTAGCTACAACAAAAGTGCCAGATGGGGAGAGAATTGATTGGACAACAAGTGGGCGGAGGAGCATGTAGTATTTGAATTTCATATCTATATTAAAAAGCATGATATACTGCATCTTCATTACAGCTAATGAATTAAACTTCATCTAAAATAGCGCTTATATTCCAGATCTGATTTTAAAAAGGGGAGAGTTTACCATCACTTTAATTACATGTTAAAATCTTTTCAGGTCTTAAAGGGACAGTTTACTGTAAAATAATTTTTCTCTTAATTTGTTTCCAATGACTTGTGAGAGAAATATGTTTGTATATGAAATAGCTGGATTTGTTCTTTGAAATCACAACCCATTTAAATGAGTTAAGCTTGCAGGGAAATCATCTTTCCTTTCTGTATACACAAATGCTTCTTTATTTTATCTCTGTCTTTATTCCAAAGCCCAATGCAAAGGACCCGATGCTCTAAAGGTATGTGGGCTGGCGAGATTTTTAAAGAATGCTCGCTAGTCTTTCTATTTCCCTGGTGGAATTATCTAAAGCCACTTTTTATCCTGAAAACAGGGTGTCTTGCTAATATATTATCTATTGCATTTCATATGGGGTGGAGATGCATAATTACAAAAGTGCACAATAAAATTTAAGTGGTATCTGTAGCGAAGGAAAGAAGGCGCCAAATAGGGTGATATCGCTACAAACAAATTTGATGGCAAAGTGATATAGGTTATTACTCACAAGCCGGGCGGCACTGGATTGTGCCTTCACAAGCAGACCGGGACTTCAGCGTCGCCCGGAAGACCAACCAAGGCAATACCCTATCGAAGGTCAGGGACACGCTACCGACAGCCAATCAGGACCCAAATTGGTAACACACCTTCCTTTCGAAATCTACGGGTCTCTGCACTCTCAGCTGGGGATAGATAGTACACCACAGATGCCAGGAAATTCCTCCGATTCCTCGGTAGTGGTGAAGGAAATAGAATAGTGGATAAAGGGGAGAACAAACTCCAGCAGGATATGTAAAAACAAGTTTATTAAAATGTTTTTAAAAAGAAACGTGTTTCTTGGCTACACAGAGCCGTTTCATCAGGCTATCAAATTTGCTATAACAGGCTATAAAATTTGTTTTTTTAAAAATCTTACAGCATGAATAATTGAACAATTCACAGCAAAATATGCTTGGGGGAAAATTGTTTTGTTAAAGTGCATCAGAAATTGTAACAAAATTGTTCACCAAATATTGTATTTTATTAAAAATCTAACATTTGTATGTTAATTACTCAGGAATAAATCGTATTAAATATGCTCAGCGTTTAACGTAATGTAAGTACTCTGGATGTGCAAAAATCACTTAGAAATCCGTACTTATAAGTAAAAAATACAGAGCGTAATTGCTGTATTTTCGTAAAATGGCCGTTCCATTGGCGTATATCAAATTGTCTCTCTATTCCCAGCTTAGTTCTGTAGATTTTCACACTACAAATCTCAGTTTTTTTCTCGCAAACTAAAAGGTGGCGAGCTTTTTTCAAAACACTCAAAATACTTATAACTCTAATAGAAAAACACATGCATACGAAAATATATACATGATTGTAAGATGCTATACACAGAAATCAGCGTTATGTGACTTATATTGGCTGCAGGATTTACTTTTTAAAGTACTCCCCCTGCTCACTTTGCTCCACGGTACGCTTTCCCTTTCAAGCAAGCTCCATTACTTTCAATGGGAGACATCTCGCCACTCACAGAGACTGCCCCTTTTTATGATAATTCCACCAGCCAACACATTCCACAATTCCAACACCTGCGATGGTCGGCAAGAAAAACCACGCCTGAAATTGCGAGGTTTAGATCATCAGGCCCTTAGAGAAAATAATTGAAAAGTAATATTTTATTGCTTATATCTCCTACCTCCCACTGGGAGTGTAATTTCTTCTGCTGACTATGTTTACACAGCTTTTAGATTTAAAGGGATATGATAGTGTTAAAATTAAATTAAAGTTGCACTCCACTAGTTGGGTATTTGCATCAGATTCCATAAGGAATGTTCTATCTAGAAACTAGATCTGGACATCATCAAGTGTTGGAAAAGCATGTCAAATATGTAGGTAAGTTCATGGTTTGATTTGAGGAAACAACAATGTGAATGTCTGTGAGTGGAACAATGTGAAATCTGAAGTGGAACAACTCAAGATCAGCTAGTCAAGTATGACAAGCAATTGTTTCTGATCTAGATGCTGGTGGGGAGGGGGACCTTCTCCATTTTAGATGACAAGCAAGTCTGATCAAAGATAAACTGTCCCTATCTTATAGTCAGAATCTGAGGGACATGCAGGTCTGATCTGTGATGTGAGATTCTAATTTTTACCTTATTGCTTTTTTTTTTTTACACTTGGACTCTGTGTGTGTTCCGGGGGCGTGATTTCAGATAGAATAGACCCAAAATACTTTACTTCTATTGAACCGTGACAGACTTTGGGGGTTAATGAGCAAATACATATGGTATGTGGCAGACTGTGCTCATTGTTTTGAAGTAGAGATTTGCCCAAGCATGTCTTGGGGATGTTGTCTTATCATCCTGTGATCACAGATGGATTACTTCCAACAGGAAAAAAAAATCACATGTAACCTCCTTGTAATTCCCAAATAATCAAAATTATTTCAAATCAATTACTCAAGTTTTTTTTTTAAATATTAAGATATCTACATCTAGCAAAACAGTCCTTCAACAAAGTCTACTAGTAGTTTATGTAACAGATTAGCAACTGAGCTTCAAAGAAAAATCAGATGTTTTAGGATTAGGTAAAGATTTAAGAAATAAATAAACAGATTTACAGATTTGTTATGGATTATTTATGACTATGACTATAGATCACTCACCCTAATGCCCTTGGCTCTTAAACTGAAGTTTTTCTTATCCAAAGCTCACTTTGGAATTACATACATGGAGGCAAATTTTTATGGACCTTATTCACTAAGATTTTGATAGAAGCTCAAATTTGTTTCTCTGCAGATAAATCTTGATTCTTAGTGAATCTAGTACAGGTAGATATGCTTTCTGTCTATTTTTGTTAAAGGGACAGTCTACTTGAAAATTGTTATTGTTTAAAAAGCTAGATAATGCCTGTACTACCCATTCTCCAGCTTTGCAAAACCAGCATTCTTATATTAATATACTTTATAACTTTAAAACCTCTAATTTCTGTTTCTAAGCCCCAGCAGGCCACCTCTTATCTCATAACACTGTGCTCACTCCTTTGGAGTTACGCATGAGCCAGCACTGATTGGCTAAAATGCAAGCTTGTAAAAAGCACCAAGATAAGGGGTCAGTCTGCAGAGGCTTAGATACAAGGTAGTTAATAGAGGTAACAAGTATATTAATATGTGTTGTTTATGCAAAACTGGGGATGGGTAGCAACGGTATTATGTATCTTTTTAAAGGATAGCAATTTTCAAGTATACTGTCCCTTTAAATATAGCACCAACAAACTTACAAACAGCACCTTATTCCTGTAAATTATTCAATGCCAGTGGAACAGAGGTGACTGCAATCCTCTCCAGTATCCAAATGTATAAATCCACAGCACCCCTTTAAATACTGTATAGCTGTATATTATTATATATTATAAGGCTTGTCATGTTGTCATTTATTCTGTTTTATTTTGGTAATGTTCTATGTATCAAATTAAGTTTTCAGTTGTTATTGTTTTTTGTGTGTGTGCTGCTAATGTTGAGTCAATATAGGTTGTTTAGTGACTGAAGGTGGAATCCGTATGGCACTGAAGGGGTGTGACTGGACCTGCTATTTAGAGCTGATGAAAGTGACTCTGAAACAATCAGGAATTGCAAATAAAAGCATTTGGCCAATACTTTGTGTGTGTGTCTGTTGTTTTGGTATACAATAAAAGCCTAAACAATTTCAAAATAAATGAACATATAGTTTGCTGCAATGTTTCTTTCTTTCCAATAGCTAAACTCCACTCACCAGTTGCATTATTTGGAAGAGCCAATCCAGGCTGAAGTCTGCGGAGGACAAGGCTAGCCACGGTCATTATGTTGGTATAAAGTGCAAGTAAAAAGTGTTTTGGAATTGATATTTGCCAGAGATAATTAGGGAAATATAAGTATAATGATTAAAGTTACATGGAAAGGTTACAAAAAGTGAAAGTATATTGCAAAGTCGTAACTATGCACAACTGAACATTTTATATTCAATGTAAAGCTATTTACTGCCCCTTAAAAAGCTACTGTTTAATTAATTGAATGAAAACTACAGTATTCTAAGCCTGCAAACCTCCCAATAATCATCTCAGCACACTTGCTTCTCTCTTTTATAACTACAGTTATCTCTCTGACTTCCATATTATTTAAATGACTTCAGGGGTTAATCATCAAACAGCAGGAGTCTGTAAACAAGCGTATACATCTGACACTGTGGGACTTGGATAGGAATCAGCACAATGTTATTAAAAAATAAGCAAAACTATACATTTTTACAAAAACACGACCAGATGGGCTATATAAATGGATCATGTGCAAAATATTTACACAAAGAAAACTCAAGTGTACAATGTCCCTTTAATGACTCAGATAGAGCATGCAGTTTTAAACAACTTTCCAATTTATTTCCGTTAACAAAATGTGAAAAGTTTTTTGAGTCACCAGCTCCTACTGAGCATGTGCAAGAATTCAAAGAATATATACGTATATGCATTTGTGATTGGTTGATGGAAAGGAGGAAATAGACATAGCTTTTTATTACAGTGCATTAAAAAAAAAATTTTTTTAAAGGGACACTAAACCCAAAATCTTTCTTTCATGATTCAGGTAGAGAATACAATTTTAAACAACATTCCAATTTATTTTTTATCTAATTTGCTTCATTCTTTAGATATCCTTTGTTGAAGAAATAGCAATGCACAAGGGTGAGCTAATCATGCGAGGCATCTATGTGCAGCCACCAATCAGCAGCTACTGAGCCTATCTAGATATGTTTTTCAGCAAAAGATATCAAGAGAATAAAGTAAATTGGATAATAGAAGTAAATTAGAAAGTTGTTTAAAATGACATGCTCTTTCTAAATCATAAAAGAAAACATTTGGGTTTCATGTCTCTTTAATGAGCTACTGAGTGAGAAAGGGTAGGTGCAGCTCCTGACAACCATACATCAACATTGTAACTGAAATAGACCCCCTTATATGCAGACTAGAGACCCTGTCACCCATCTGCCCATATCAGACCTCAGCTCTGGCCCAGAAGTGCCAGTTGTTTTATTTTTTACATATAATTTACTGTAAAGCAAGTTACAATGTTGTACTGCTTAGTTAAAGACTGGACAGTGGACACCTGAAGTTTAAGCAATCAGCGTAGGTAGCTGTGGAACACATAGATGACTGTGCCAGCTTCTGCAGCCTCCAGTGTATATCAAGCACCCGCACCAGCTTCTCATCTGTTGTTGACGTCATACGCTGGAACTGCTCAGTGTGGATTACGCTGCCGACCCAAGAAAACTGCTGTGTTTGGAAGAGTCTCTGTGGGCAAATGTGTTTGTGATCAGCTATATATAGTATTTATTTTCTGGCTGTGAGTGCAATCATATCTCTTAAAGGGACGGTAAAATCAAATTAAACTCATGATTCAGATAGAGCATGCATTTTTTAAACAACAGTCACATTTATTTATTTAATTTGCTTAATTCTCTTGGCATACTTTGTTGAAAATCATACCTAGGTAGGCTACTGGGAGCTAGCTGCAATTTGATGTCTGCACACGTTAGCCTCTTGTCATTAGCTAACCTGATGTGTTCTGCTATCTCCCAGTAGTGGACTACTGCTCCTTCAACAAAGGATGGCAAGAGAATAATGCAAATTTGATATTAGAAGTAAATTGGAAAATGGCTTAAAGCACCAGTAAATAGAGCAGATTTGAGTAGTAGATTTTAACACCATCAATTTAAAATTGTGTCCTCTATCTCAATCATGACAAAAAATTGGGGTTTCATATCACATTCATGTCTAGCTCAGGACTGCCCAAATTATGGCCAATGGTCCACATCTGGCCCTTCAACGTTTTTTTTTTTTGTGTGTGTCAAAAAACAGGCATCAGTAATTTATTATCTAGAAACTGTTTAATTTGAGTAGCATATACAGCTACAGTAGCTACCTTTGTATTTCTATGTAATAATGTGATTAATATTATTGTCTAATTTTATTTTAAAGGGATAGGAAACCCCAAAATTTTCTTTCATGATTTGGACACAACATTCAATTTTAAACAACTTTCCAATATACTTCTGTTAAATTTGCTTCATTATCTTGTTATCCTTTACTGAAGGAACAGTATTGTACTACTGGCAGCTAGATGAAGACATCTATTTAGCCAATCACAAGAGACAAATGTATGCAGGCACAAATCAGCAGCTAGCTCCAACTAATGTAGGATATGTGCGTATTCTTTTTCAACAAGGGATACCAAAAGAACAAAGCACATTTGAAAATAGAAGTGATTTTAAAAGGGTCTTAAAATTACATTCTCTATCTGAATCATGCAAGTTAAATTTTGACTTTCCTATTTCTTTAAGACAATATCTTTGACATAAATGTGAGAAAATACAATGGGACATTGGGTCGATCTCACCATTAGTGACCATCCCTCCATACACCTGGGTGCAGCTTATTTTAGCCCAATAATGCTCCATACAAGTAAAGTTTGGGCTCCCCTTGTCTTGTGTATTGAGGACGCAAGCACCATTTTTTGTGTCTTGTGATACTCTTGTTTCTAGGTTTTCTTATTTTATTATTATTTTCTCTTTCTCTTCTGCATTCAGAAACACAACTCACAGATTTCGTAAGGTAAAAACATTCTTTATTTGCGTCTAGATAAGCATTTATAGTGTTGTGCCATGGCTGGATAAACTTAAATGTGTGTAGCTCTAACTTTAATGCTAAAGGGACGTTGCTTTAGAATAACCAATCAGGCAAGTCTAAACTTTTAACACAAATTGCAAACAAAATGTAAAAATGTCACTGTCCTTTTAATTATCAAATTTGTATACATACATACAGTCATGGCCAAAAATAGTGGCACCCCTGCATTTCTATATGATAATGCACCACTTCACCCCAAAAATTGTTGCAATTACAAATGTTTAGGCATTCTCGTGTTTATTTCTTTTGTTTGTATTGGTATGACACAAAAAAGTGGAGAAAAAAAGCCAAATCTGGCACATTCCAGGCAAAACTCCAAAAATGGACTGGACAAAATGATTGGCACCCTTAAAGGGCCACTAAACCCAAAATCTTTCTTTCATGATTCAGAAAGAACATACAAATTTAAACAACATTACAATTTACTTCTATTATTTATTTTGCTTCATTTTTTAGATATCCTTATTTGAAGAAAAAGCAATGCACATGGGTGAGCCAATCACATGAGGCTTCTATGTGCAGCAACCAATCAGCAGCCACTGAGCATATCTAGATATGCTTTTCAGCAAAGAATATCAAGAGAATAAAACAAATTAGTTAATAGAAGTAAATTAGAAAGATGTTTAAAATGGCATTCTCTTTCTAAATCATGAAAGAAAAAATGTGGGTTTCATGTCCCTTTAATAAAATACGTGGTAGCACACCCCTTGGAAAAAATAACTGAATTCAATCGCTTCCTGTAACCATCAATAAGTTTCTTACACCTCTACTGGAATTTTGGACCACTCTTCTTTCACCAACTGCTCTAGGTCTCTCAGATTCAAAGGGTTTCTTATCCCAATTGCTGTTTTGAGATCTCATCAGGTGCTCTATGGCAGTGATTTTTAACCTTTTTTTTGCCGTGGCACACTTTTTTACATTAAAAAATCCTGTGGCACACCACCATCCCAAAATTTAAAAAAAATCACACATTGTAGCCTAATACAGCATATATATATACACATACACACAAACACACACATACTGTATGTATTGTGCTGTTATGCCATGCCTCCTACAAACTACCCCTGCACTGGGAGTAAAAAACAAGCAAAGTTTAAAAAATATGTCACACTGTTGTCAGTCTGCCGTGGCACACCTGAGGATCTCTCACGGCACACTAGTGTGCCATGGCACACTGGTTGAAAAACACTGCTCTATGGGATTGAGATCTGGACTCATTGCTGGCCAGTTTAGTACTCTCCAGCTCTTTGTCTTAAACCATTTCTGGGTGCTTTTTGATGTGTGCTTTGGGTCATTGTCCTGCTGTAAGACCCATGACCTCTGATGGAGACCCAACTTTCTGACACTGGGCCTCACATTGCACCACAAAATTCTTTTGTAGTCTTCAGATTTCATAATGCCATGCACACAGTCAAGACATCCAGTGCCTGAAGCAGAAAAGCAACCCCAAAACATCAGTGAACCTCCACCATGTTTGACTGTGGGGACTGTATTCTTTTCTTTAAAGGCCTTATTTATTTTTCTGAAAACAGTAGAATGATGGGCTTTACCAAAAAGCTGTAATTTTGTTTCGTTTGTCCACAGCACATTCTTCCAAAATAATTTTGGCTTCCTCAAGTAAGTTTTGGCAAACTCCAATCTGACTTTTTTATGTTTTTGTGTCAGCAGTGGGGTCCTCCTGGGTCTCCTACCATAGCGTCCCTTTTCATTCAGATGGCGACGTATAGTGCAAGCTGACACATTTGTACCCTGTGCCTGAAGGATCAGCTTGAATTTGTCTGGAAATTGATCGAG
Organism: Bombina bombina; assembly: GCF_027579735.1. NCBI lineage: Eukaryota > Metazoa > Chordata > Amphibia > Anura > Bombinatoridae > Bombina > Bombina bombina. The sequence continues at coordinate 34,848 of NW_026510826.1, read as the reverse complement.
GTTTTTTATCCACCATTTGAACAATCCTATTTGATAAATGTTTCTCTTTCGTCCACGTCCAGAGAGATTAGCTACAGTGCCACGGGCTGTAAACTTCTTGACGATGTGGTGCACAGTGGACACAGGAACATTAAGATCTCTGGAGATGGACTTGTAACCTTGAGATTGTCCATGCTTTTCAACAGTTTTTGTTCTCAAATCGGGAGACAATTATTTGCTGCTCTTTCTCTTCTCCATGCTCAGAGTGGCACACAGAGACACACAACAGTAAGGTTGAGTACATTTTTCACGATTTTAACTGGTTGCTGGTGTGATTTCTATATTGTCAGCACCTGTTAATAGATACAGGTGAGTTTAATTAAAAATTACAGGAGCATAACAAGCTTGGTGTGCAATTATTTCTTACAATTTTGAGAAGGTGACAATAATTTTGTCCAGTCCATTTTTGGAGTTTTGCGTGGAATGTGCCAGATTTTCTTTCTCCACTTCTTTGTGTCATACCAATACAAACAAAAGAAATAAACATGAGAATGCCTAAACATTTGTAATAGCAACAATGTTCTGGGCGAAATGGTGCATTATCTGACAGAAATGCAGGGGTGCCAATATTTTTGGCAATGACTGTATATATATATATATATATATATATATATATATATATATATCAATTATTTTGCCTAAAAACATTGCTTTATAAATGTGAGTATGTGAATTTAAGAGAGAGAGAAGCTATAAGCAAGAAATGTACATTTTATATTCATAAAAAATGAAATGCTATGGCCCTCGGCTGGATTGTAAATCTGTTACATTGAACAGACTGTAATAGAATTTTCCAACTCTTTATTTATGGAGCAGGAGAATCCAATATAGTGAGGAAACCTCTATGTAAGCATTTCCCAAAACAGCTCTAAATCAGGTAATGAACTGAAAGCTTGGCCTGATGTAGGTAGCTATATGTTCAAGGATAGAAACAAATCCAGTATTAACCCCAAAGTTATTTTAGATTATTCTGAAATCTAGATTGCTTTAAAAATGCAAAGTTTCCATGATTTATCTCTGAAAAGTAGATAGGTTACATGATTAATTTAATAAGATCAGCTATTGACAGTTACTGCAGTTATTTTAAGAGGTTCACAAACATAAAAATGCATGGGAGGTTTCCATTAACCCATTCTTGCCAAGGACAGACTTGTGGAATAGGCAGAGCATTCTCTCAGAAGGAAACTAGCATTTCCAGTGGCTTCTTCCATTTACGTCAGATCTTCTAAAGTTTCACACAAATTGTTGAGTGCAGATGTGCTGTCCTTGGCATAGCTGTTCAGTAGAGGTGGTAACAGAGCGTATGTTCCAGCCTCTTCCTGCTATGTTTTATTACAGCAGCAGATAGTGAAGGGCAGACTGGGTAAGCAGTTCTTCTAGCCTGTAGTTGTCCACTCTGCCCATTCTACTTGCAACAGCTGGAAAATCTAAGAAGCCTATTGTGTCCCCTCCCTTTTCCAGTTGCTCATCCTAGTCAGAGAGCTTCCAAGGAAGTGCACAGGGCCCCTACTTTTTACCACTGTGTCAGCAAAAGGCAAAATTAAATTTGAATGATTAAGATAGAGTATGTCATTTTAAAACACTTTTAAATTCACTTCTATTTTCAAATGTACTTTGTTCTCCTGGTATCCATTGTTTAAAAATTATTTGTACATAGCCTACACTACTGGGACCTAGCTGGTGATTGGTGCTAGCTTCCAGCATGCTCCTTCAGCAAATGATAGCAAGAAAATGAAGCAAAGAAAATAGAAATTGGGGTTTTTATGTTCCTTTAAAGGGCCAGATCAATAAAGGGACAGCAAACTCCTTGTAATTACAAGACATTTTTGTGGTGTTGCTACAGAAAAGCATAACAGCCAGATCTTAACATTTTTAAAAATAAACATCCTTTTTACTGTAATTGATTGTCAATAGCCCAACTCCACCCACAAATTTCCTTATTTGGGGAAGCCAATATGGGCTTTAGTCTGCAGACAACAAGGCTAGTCATAATGTTAGTAAAAATGCATAGTTTTGTAGTTGTTATCAGTTAAATACAATTAGGGAAATATGTAGCAGGGTTAGCCTTGATAAGCCAGCAGGGTGCATTTTAAGGTCTGAGAATTAGAAAATCCTCAAAATAAATAGTGAAAGTATATTGCAAAGTTGTTTCATCACACATATCTTTTTGTAACATTTTATATAATATTCTTAAAGGGACAGTCAACTCAAATTGTTTTATTGTTTAAAAAGATAGATATCCCTTTATTACCCTCTCACCAGTTTCGCACAGAAAACGCAGTTATATTGATATACTTTTTACCTCTGTGATTACCTTGTATCTAAGCATCTTCTGTCAGCCCCTGATCACATGACTTTTTATTTCTTATCTATTGACTTGCAATGCTAGTCAATTCAAGGTGCATTGAAATACAATATATGTTCCTTTTTTAAACTTACCCCTTCAGTCTTATCGGCGCATTGCGCCAACCACACAGGAACGTGTACGATTGAGTAACTGCGATCACAGCCACATGATGACGATGCTTGTGACGAAATAGGGGAGGGGCAGGCGGACATTTTAAACAGGCAGAGGTGCAAAAAGTAAGTCCTATTACTTATAAACGATATATGTTACAAAATTGGGCTATAGTTAGAAATGATAAGCGTTTGCAACTTTATAGGAATGACTTAGGACACATTTTGGGTTGACTGTCCCTTTAAGCCAAATAGTGCTGTGTACTGTGTCCGTGAAGACATCATTTGTGACATACAAGCCATTGCTGACTCTCTGAGAAGGTGTAGTGTTTGAATACTAGTGCACATGCCATCACAGTATATCTGCATATGCCACTAAAAACAGTAATGACTTTTACTTGAAGCATTTTTGTTAATGGAAGTATATTGCCATTTTTTTTCTATTTGTGTACCTATACACATTTAATTTTTGACCTTTCTATCCCTTTATTATTGATATCTACAGTAAGTGTTCACTGTTTCAAAAAATAACCTAATTAATGAGAGATATAGCCGTCATGTTATGTTAAAGCAGTTACCTCTAAGGCACAAACAGTGGTGTGCACTGTGCAAATTCATTGATCGTATCATCACTATTACATTTCAACAGAGATAAAAGCTCCCCCTCAAATGGTGTCAATTTCTTTTTAAGAGAATGTAGTAATGGCACCACCTACTGGACAAATAAAAAATACCCCATGTTGTAACCCTTTATCATAGCTGCTATACCAATAAAATTCAGATAAAAGGGGATAATATACAATTCTTTATATTTGCCTATATAATATGATTTTGCATATATACACTGTATAATTTTTAGAAATGTGCGATTCGTTTCAGATCGATTCGGAAATTCGTCCGAATTCGGTAAATTCGGGATTCAGATCGATTCGAATTTCTGAATTCAAATAGTGCCGAATCTACCGAATAAATCCAAATTAGTTCGGATTTATTCAGATTTATTCGGTAGATTCGGATGGCAATGGATTACACTAGTATTGTACAGTATATTAGGTTATATCACTCTGCTATGGGTTACACCTAATATACAGTACATAATACTAGTCTAACACACAGCACATCCCACCTAACACGAATTTCCGAACCAAATCGAACCGAATCCAGCCGAATTTATTAGATTCCGAATGAATCTGAAACGAATCCGAACCGAATTGATTCAAATTTTTCCGAATTTGAATCGATCCGAACCAAAATTCGAAAAAATACGAATCGATCCGAACCGAGCCAAACCGATTTTTTTGCCCTGCACATGTCTAATTTTATAGGGGGCACAAGTAATAACTGTATTTTATAACTAAGATTTATCATTATGATGCACAGCTTGCTTAGAAGATACAAAGCATAATTGTTATTTTATCATAAAATGGGCTGAACATGAGTGTGTATGAATTTTTTTTCTCAAATCCAATTATAATTATCTAAACATTTCTGCCTTAGAGAGTTCACTGTTTTTTCTCGTAAACTAAAAGGTGGCGAAGTTGTGACAACGTTCGCAAAAAATAATACCCTAATAGAAAACCACATGCATATGAAAACAGAGGTGAATGTAAGATGCTACACACATAAAGCAGTGCTTTTTGATGCAGGATTTTTTTTTTAAAGCGCACACGCTGCACACTGCTGACTTCATCCCAAATAGCGAAGTTTCCCTTTCCAGCGAGCTCTATTACTTTCTATAGGAGGCATCTCACCTCTTGCAGGAACTGCCCCTTTTAAAGATAATTCCACCAGGGCAGCCCCTGCGAGAGTCACCATTAAATTTGTGTCATACCAATCACTCTCTGAGAAGTTGTGGTGTTTTAAAGGGACACTCAAGTCAAAATTAAAGTTTCATGATTCAGATAGAGCAGGTTATTTTAAACAACTTTCCAATTTACTTCCATTAACAAAATGTGCACAGTCTTTTTATAGTTACACTTTTTGAGTCATCAGCTCCTACTGAGCATGTGCAAGAATTCACAGAATATACTTATATGCTTTTGTGATTGGCGGATGGCTGTCACATGATACAGGGGGAGTGGAAATAGACATCTTTGAAATTTGCCAGAAAAAAAATCTACTACTCATTTAAAGTTCAGGCTAAAAACTGCTATTGCATAGTCTTTTTATCATGCATTTGTTGTTCTACTACTGTATTTACTGGTCCTTTAATGCTGGTGTATTAGACACTCACCACATATGTGCGTATGCCTCTGAAAACCAATAATAACTTTTACTAGCAGCATTTTTGCTAATGGAAATATATTATAAAAATGCTTCTATTCAAAACTGGAATCCACCCATGCACATTGGGTAGCGCTTGCTGATTGGTGTCTAAATGTAGTCACCAGGGTTCTGCACCAAAAATGGGCCGGCTCCTATGCTTACATTCCAGCTTTTTCAAATAAAGATACCAAGGGAACAAAGAAAATTGAATAATAGAAGTAAATTAGAAAGTTGCTTAAAATGGCCTGATCTCAGGGACGTAGCTACCGGTGATGAGAAGGTCGCCATTGCGACCGGGCCCAGCAGGTCTCCCAAACAGGGGCGGGCCAACAAGGCAGGTGGTTGTTTTTTTTTTATTATGAATTTTAATTTTTTAGGGGGCACTGCGGCACTAGGGTAGTCAGGCGCAGCAGCACATGCCACAATTGTCACTTTATTTGATGTCTCTGGACGGCGGGTGCTGTCTGCTGACGGCTGCCTGCCCCAGGAGGAACTTTCCATTTTGGCGCACACAGTACTGATCTCTTCTCCCTCCTCCTCCCTCCTGACTGGCTGCACTGACGTGTATCTCTTGTCTCGTGAGTGTGACTGCACGTGCGGTGCAGCAGTCAGTAGCAGGAGTCTGTCAACCGAGTCTGGATTGTGGGAACGTCTCTAGGACCACCTGGGTCCAGTCAGTGGGAGTCCCTCCCTGGCTAGCGCGGCAGGCCGGCACAGCAGCAGTGTCACAGCCAGTGACAGACTACTGAGTGGAGAAGAACGGAGTGGAACTGTGGAATCCGAGAGGTAAGTTAAAGCTGCTCAGACTGAGGGAGGGGGGCCGCAGGGGCACGGTGAGCTCCTCAGAGTCAGAGTCAGACTGAGGGGGGGCCGTGGGGGGGGGGGCACGGTCACTCACGGTGAGCTCACTCAGCTCAGTGGCACTGGTTAAAAAATGTTTTGGTGCCTAAACTAATTAACGTGCTGGCCAGTTTACCTTAATATTGCAATCTGATCAAAACATGCCCAAAGCATGTGATAATCAGCTTTTCATGACTGTTTTTTAAAAGCTGACGTAAACTGTTTCTGCAAGTGGTAACAGCATCCACCAGAACTACAGTATACCTAACCCCAATGTAATGAACACTATAATCAGCAGACCCCCAACACATGTATCTACTAAACAGCCATCACAGTAACCCCCTCACCACTAAAACCAATAGCCGCTATTAACCCCTAAACCACACAACCCCCAATGCAGTAACCCTTTACTACTAAATCCCTGTAACTGCTATTAACCACTAAACTAAAAGACAATGCAAAATAACTAAACATAAATAACTAACATTCCTATTAACACTTTATCTGCACAAACCCCCAATGCAATAACCCCCACTGCTAAAAGCCCTTAAATGTTATTAATCCCCAACCACTAAAACACAATATATGCCATAACCTCCAATTAACCCCAACACTGTAACTACTATTCCCCTATTGCTTTAAATCCATAAACCAACACAACCACCAATGCAAATAACACTAATAAAATCCACTAACAGCTATTAACCCATAATCCACCAAAAAAACATACTATTAACCCCCTATTCCTACACAAGAAATACCCCACCAATAAGCCACCCTTACTGTTAGAAAACACAAACCACTATTAACACCTAACCACCCAACTCCCAATGGTACTTGCTCCTTTATTAACCCACTAACTACACAATCCTAACAGTAAAACCCCTCTAACTGCCAAAACCCCGCAATTCTTCTGTCATACAAATAAAAACAACAGATAAGACCCCCGGTCCCACAGCCCATCTGTCAGCCCCATACCAATAATTATTATTATTATCATTATCAGAACAGATACTGGTCCTGCAGCAACTCATTTGACCACATAGCAACTTTAAATCAGATCTGCTCAGGGGCGAAACTACAAGGGGTGCAGAGGTTGCAATTGCGACTGGGCCCCCAAGGGCCTGCACTGATGATATGTGAGTGTGACATGATGCTTCACTAGTGTCTCTGACTACAGGGGTTAGTCTTTCTGTTTTACCCATTGGTGTTTATGTGTGTGAGTGTGTGTGTATGTATGTGACTGTGTGTGTATTTATGCATGTATGTGTGTGTGTGTATGTTTGTGGAACCAGCAAATTACAGACCTTGTTACTACAGCATGGGGGGAGGGTAAACAGTGTCACTATACAGTACCACTATATACAGTACGGGGGGGGGGCTGGACCATGTCACAGACTACTGTGGTCACTGTATAAAGTACTGGGGCAGGTAGGGGCAGATTACAGTACTGGAGGGTTAAACAGTGTCACTATATACAGTAATAGGGGGTCAGACCATCTCACAGACTTTGGGCACAGGGTACCTCCTTTTGCAAACATGTCATCTGATTCACATTTTTTTTCTGTGTTAAATGTTAAAAAAAAATTATATGTATCAATTCACTTTTTTTTTTTGGGGGGGGGGGTGGGTCCTTCTTAGATTATTGCACCTGGGCCCTGTGGTTTCTAGTTACGCCTCTGCCTGCTCTATCTAATTCACAAAAGAAAAATTTTGGGTTTCATCTCCCTTTAATAAATCAAAGACAGAAAAAAAAAAAAAAACTAAATATAAGTAAACAATATCAGCCCACACCTGCATTGACAATACCATCATATCCCTAGCTCCCAATAAAGTGTTAGTTACTAGGATGATTTATACTAACCACAAACTTTTTGTTTATTTGTAACTTTTCTAGACTGCTGCTAAGGGATGCTAAGGGATGCTGAAAATCCCAAAGTAGCCAATCACATTCAAGTTCATATTTACAACTGCATCTTCAGCTCCTGCTTTATTAACAGCTTTCGTAGGGCAGCAGTCACAGTCACTCCATTGTAAAATTGATATAATCCACACAGAGCTATAATGGAGCTGAGATCATCCAAGCATTTCCAAAATGCATTTGCCAGAACATACAATATACCCAAGCAATCAATGTAAATGGCTTTACACAGCCATAAAAAACACACACATTTGTACCAGCTGTGTGCTGCCTCCATTAATGCATATTGTCACAAATCAGACTACTGGATTTAATGGTTAATTATGACATGAAGCAGGAGATTAATCTATTCTAGACGACTGAATCTGAAAAAAGAAAAAAAAGCAATAAGAATCACCATGCTGGTCTGGCAAATAAAGTCATGTTATTTTCCTATTCAGTTTAAAGGGACATGAAACCCAAAATATTTCTTTCATAGATAGAGAATACAATTTTAAGTAACATACCAATTTACTTTTGTTATATCATTTGCTTCATTCTTTAGATATCCTTTGTTGAAGAAATAACAATTCACATGAGTGAGCCAATCACTCGAGGCATCTATGTGCATACAGCAATCAGCAGCTACAGAGCTTATTTAAACATGCTTTTCAACAAATGATTTAAAGAGAATGAAGCAAATTAAATAATAGAAGTAAATTGGAAAGCTTTTAAAAATTGCATGCTCTTTTAAATCATGAAAGAAAAAAAATATGTTTCATGTCCTTTTAAGGAAGTTTACTAAGCTCAACAGATAGCTCAGCATGCTAAGGCACTGTGACTAAGCTCTGTAGCAACCCAAGGATTGCAGGTTCGATCCCTGGTGGGGTTCACTCAGCCTTTCATCCTTCTGAGGTTGATAAAATGAGCAGCGCCTTGAGACCCTTACGGGTGATTATCTGTGCTTTACAAGCACCCAATACATACATTGTTTTTGTTTTTTTCAACTTGCAGCTGGACAGTAGCTGGAGTATAAGCACTTAGTTTGGTGAGCTGAATAAATTATGAGGTAAATTATCTTCCCCTTTTACATATAGATGTTCAGGTGATATTTAATGTCAGCTTTTTACAGTTATGCAGTTAGCATATGAGTATTATGTCCCTTTAAGGCAAGACTCAGAGGTTTTGAGGAGGAATGAAGGGTATAGAAGGAAGGGTAAAGCCAGTCTAGGGCCTTAAAGGGACATAAACCCCACATTTTTTTCTTTCATGATTCAGATTGAGAATACGATTTTAATCAACTTTTCTATTTACTTCTACTAGCTAATTTGCTTTATAAACTTGGTATCCTTTGTTGAAGAAACAACAATGAACTACTTGGATCTAGCTGAATGCATTGGGTGAGCCAATAACATAAGGCATATCTGTGCATCTACTAATTAGCAGCTTCTGAGTCTAGGTATTCTTTTCAACAAAGGATATCAAAAGAAGAAAACTAATTATATAATAGAGGTACATTGAAAAGTTTTTTTAAAATGACATGCTCTATCTGAATAATGAAAGAAACAAAATGGGTTTCATGTCCCTTTAAGGAAAGTGGAAAATAGCCATCAGAGGTTTCTTGGAAAAAGCCCTTGTAATTAAGATAATCCAAAAAAATGACTAGAATGAGGGTCCTATTAATAGCCAAACAGACACTCCTCAAGATGTGAATGACTAATTAGGAGACACTTATGAATGCCTTAATAGGGGAACAAGTAACCATGTTATCAGAGCTGAGATTGGTAAGTCAATGTGGAAACATGCCCGCTATTATTATTCCAATTACTGTTTATTTGTGAAGCATTGCCAAATATTATAGTGCTGAAGTAGGGGTATACAATGATATTGTTTCATAGAAAATTAATAAAAACTGGCCTTGATCTGAAGGTTTGGGATAGCCTGTTATGTGAAGGTGTGTGATAGCCTGTCATGCGGATTGTAGTTAGATCAGTAAGAAAAGGTAGTTTAAAGGGACAGTCAAGTCAAAATTAAACTTTCATGATTCAGATAGGGCATGCAATTTTAAACAACTTTCCAATTTACTTTTATTATCAAATTTCCTTTGTTCTCATTGTATTCTTTGCTGAAAGTTAAACCTACGTAGGCTCAAACTGATTTCTAAACTGTTAAAAAACACCTAATTTTGACAGTTTTTCAGTTACACATTGCTAGTTTATGTGTGTCATATACATAACATTGTTATCTGACAGCGGAATTCAGCATTGCACACGAGCGCTATTTTGCGCTCGCGTAAATCCTGCCCCCTGCAGTGGGTGAAAGGTTCCACTGCTTGTTAAATACAGACTGTAGGTTCTCTTGTGAGAACCTGCAGCCATAGCGGAACAAGGCCTTTGATAAATTGACCCCATAATGTTCTCTGTTAGGTTGCTGAAAGCTTTATAGGTTAGGGTCAATATTTGACTTGTTGTCAAAAGCAGTGAGAGCCAACTTCCTAACACATAGCGGCCAGAGATCAATATTTTAGAAGCCTTAAAGGGATAGTAAACACAAAAAATGTTATTGTTTAAAAAGATAGATAATCCCTTTATTTGCCATTCCCCAGTTTTGCATAACCAACACTGTTACAGAAATATACTTTTTGCCTCTGTAGTAACCTTGTATCTAAGCTTCTGCAGACTGCCTTCTTATCTCAGATCTTTTGACAGACTTACATTTCAGGCAATTAGTGCTGACTCTTAAATAACTCCACGTGCATGAGCACAATGTTATTTATATGAAACACATGAACTAACACCCTCTTGCTGTGAAAAACTGTCAAATGTGCTCAGATAAGAGGCAGCCTTCAAGGGCTTAGAAATTAGCATATGAGCCTACCTAGGTTTAGATTTCAACTAAGAATACCAAAAGAACATATAAAAATTTGAGGCTGACAGTTAATTATAAAGTTGTTTAAATTGCATGCCCTATCCGACACAAGACAGTTTAATTTGGACTTTACTATCATTTTAAGGGTCAAATATTAATTAATGTCCAGCATCACAGGGCCAAATTTAGGTAATGTTGCAGGGTATCCTCTAGCTGCTATTCTCATTCTCATTTGAGTTTGCCCACCAACCAGAATTGCCTAAAACCACAAAATCTATAACAACTATTTACGTTTCAATTTTTCCCCTGGGGCCACAAACACTGGTGCAGAGGGTTGCCAGTTGGCCATCACTGGTTTAAAGTATATGGGGAGCCAGGTTAATGACTGGCAGAGTGAGGCAGCTGATGTGAATCGGATGAGTCCAGCAGAATCAATCATTCATGATTGGAGGGGGGAAGAGACAGAAGATGGGACTTAGGAGTAGATTGTAGTGGTCAATATGAAACAAGTGAGAGAATTAATTAATATTTTTGTACTGTCTTGGGTGAATGGTGTAGGTGTGCTTTGGTAAGCATTTGCATATTTAAAGTGATTCAGGGTCTAGTGTGATACTAAGATAGGGGAGATGGGTTTATTATTTAAATATAGAGTGTGATAGAGTAAGAGAAATGTTCAGTGTAGATTGTCAGAGGAGGAATAAGTATAAACATCTCTTCCTCTGTTACAAGAGAAGGTTTAATTAATAGAGAGTGTGAGTAGAAGAAAAAAGCTACAATTGTGGGGCGCTATAGAAGACAATTTCACATAAAGGGACATAAACCCCATACATTTTCTTTTATGATTCAGATAATGAATACACTTTTGAACAACTTTCCAATCTACTTCTATTATATAATTTGGTTCATTCTCTTGGTATCCTTTTGTTGAATAAGCAGCAATGAACATCTGGGTGTTAGATGAATGCATTGGGTGGGCTAATAACAAGAGACATATATGTATGTATGTATGTATGTATGTATGTTTTGGGTACTTGTAAAGCGCGGCTAATCACTCGTAAGGGTCTCAAGGTGCTGCTCATTTTATCGACTTGGGAAGGATAAAAGGCTGAGTGGACCTTGCCGGGGATCGAACCAGCAACCCTCGGGTTGCTACAAAGCTCACCAATCAGAAGCTCTTGATTCTACCTAGGTATCCTTTTCAAAAGATAACAAATCTAATTAGTTAACAGAAGTAAATTGCTCTATATAAATCACGAAAGAAAAAAAAATGTGTTTCATGTCCCTTTAATATATAAATATTATACACAAAGAGAGTTTAGAAAGCAGCAGTTGTAAGAAGGGTCACATCTGCTGCTGACAAGAGGGCGGTGGAGCCGATATCCAAAGGTGATGGCCGCAGTCATGTAAGCTCCGTTATAGCCCAGCTCCATGTGGGATACTATTTGACATCAAGGGGAACACTGCATGCTGGAAACGGGATCATCTGCAGCTGCTTGATGATAGGAGGGCCAGCAATTGTCCGGAAGAGCAGCAGATGAGGCGGCAGGTGTAATGTCTCGGAAGACATCAAGGTCTCCTACCAAGCATTAACTAGGCCAGTGATTTGCAACCTTTTTTTTGCCGTGGCACACTTTTTTACATTAAAAAATCCTGTGGCACACCACCATCCCAAAATTTTACAAAATCACACATTGTAGCCTAATACAGGATATATATATATACATACATACACTGTACTGTGCTGTCATGCCATGCCACCTACAAACTATACATGACATATTGACATTCATTCACAAACACCCCCGCACTATTGTCAGTCTGCCGCGGCACACCTGAGGATCTCTCATGGCACACTGGTTGAAAAACACTGAACTAGGCCACATTAGATTACATGCTATATTGCAACAGTCTCCTAGATAGCATAATGGAGTAGAAGACTAGTGGAGGAAGAGCAGATACTGACCTCTTGGCTATGCACATTGAAGACCCCCTGCATGTCACGGTAAGCGGGATCTTTCAGAGATGCCGTGATCTCCCTCAATCCTCTGTGTTGATTCTATAGTGTAGGCAACAAGGACCCTTGGCATGCCTTTGAGTAGGCAGTGATGAGAACCCTAGTATACATTCTGGGCAAGTGAAGGGGAAACATAATAATACATTTGTCTCACTTTTTTCATATTATGCAAAGATCTGAAGAAATAATTATTGTACATTTACATAACACTTGTGATGTTGGCAGAACTACATTTTAAATCACACACTAGCTTACTGGCAGTGTTTAATTAAGTAATTTGCAGACCGCAGATGCACTTCTATAACAAGACTGATCATGTACTTAAAGGGACATTGTACACTAGAGTTTTCTTTGCATACATGTTTTGTAGATGATCCATTTATACAGCCCATCTGGTAGTATTTTTAGAAAAATGTATAGTTTTGCTTATTTTCTAAGAACATTGTGCTGATTTTCAGACTCTTAATGAAGCCCCACAGTATCAGATGTATACACGCGTTTACAGACTGCTGGCTCCTGTTTATGTTATGTGTCTTTTCATATGCAGGGAAGAGGGGAGGTGGGGAGTGTCTGCTCTTTTTGTTTACCCAGCCCCTTTCAGTGGGTGTCCCAGACTTCCTCATCAACAGAGCTACATTGGGAGCTTCTAATTAAATTTTTAAAAGGTTTTATACTGGATTTTTAGATCAGCATCTGTGCATATTCTTCTTTATACTATTGTCTATTACATGCAGTTATATGAGAATTGATGTGTACTGTCCCTTTAAGTAGCAGGGTTGAATGTGAAGACTTCTTGTAAAAGGAACATTTAATAATTATGTATTTATTGGTAATTTTGCGCCAATTCAAGATACTTTGCTTTGGATACATCGGATAGACATCACATTAGTTATATACCTGATAGATTTCATTGAAATTATATCTATATAGACTGATATATACATAGGCCATGCTGTTAAACCAATCTGCCAACATTTGTTAAATATTGGCTCTTTAACTGTTGGCAGTACACTGACATCTTATCATCAAATGTGATTATTACAAAAAATGCAGTACTGTCAACATTGTCATCTTTGTATATGTCACTGTTTTCACAATTGTTTCTTCGTTTTATTTGTTTCTGTTACTCTAAGTTTTCAATAAAAATAAAAATAAAAAATATGCTGACAAATGAGGATGTCCAATGTATTGGTAATAGCAGTCGCATTTGCCTTATTAACATAATTACTGCTGGGGAAAACACAAGGCCTGAACAAAATGAAGATGGCGCTCCTTGTCACTGGTGAAGCAGCGACACCGGAAACAGCATCAGACTACAAAGTTATCAGAGGACGGTACCAAAGAATACTAGATTAGGAAAATATAAAATGCAGTTTAACAGGGGAACTGAGCATTGGATTCAAGCAGTCTGAGAAATATACCTGGGAAGATAGACAACATAGAGCCCTAGGGGCATATTTATTATCAAGTTCCGTATGGAGCTTGATGTTCCGTGTTTCTGGCGAGCCTTCAGGTACTAAAGACTGCTGCTCCATAACCTGTCCGCCTGCTCTGAGGCAGCGGACAGACATTGCCGGAAATCAACCCGATCGAATAAGATCGGGTTGATTGACACCCCCTGCTAGCGGCCGATTGCTGGTGCAATGATAAATGCAGAGAGCGTATGCTGTCGGCATTTATCGATGTGCAGCAGACATGATCCGCAATATCGGATTATGTCCGCTCGCACAATGATAATTCAGCCCCCTATTATCAAAATCTCAGCTTCATGGAGAGAAATCACTCAAAGAACTAGAGACAGAGTGGCTGGCTAGGAATCCAAGGTTGGAACATCAAATAATAATGCCACAGAAACAAAGGAGACAATAACAGTTATTTCAAATGAAATAATTTAATACTCTCCAACAGGTTAAAGGAATTATGGGAAAACATTAAAGGGTAGACACTTATACAGTGCAATGTCCCTTTAAAAAGTAGATATTTCTTACTTATGTTTCACCGGTGAAATAGCGTGGTGAATGGAAGTATATTATAGTTTCCAAACAGTACAGGATGTTTTTGCTTTAGAAGTTAAATATCTGGTTGAATTGGAAACTTTTTCCTCTAATGACGAATCACAAAAATATCCATTTTAATCAGCAGATTTTTCTGAGCGGTATATTTTGTTTTCTGTAGTCCATGGAGAAGACAGGGGAAGTTTGTTTATATTTTTATGATCAAAGTCACCTACCTTTCCCGTTGATCATTTACTACTCCAGAGCTGATTTTGGCTTCCGCAAGATGGAAAATTGCTTGGTAGTTATTTTTAGAAACACTGAAAGAGGGATATTTTCAGCCTTATTATATTTTTTTCACAGAGACATACTGACAACATTTATTTGCCAAATGCATTTTAGCTATATATATTTAAATGTAAGTGTAGTTTTTTTATTGTTATCATTTAAATGAGTTAAATCCGGCATCTCCAATCCTACCACATATTTTATAGTTATTTCAGACACTCCCAATTCATCTACCAAACTCCTTTTTGAACAATTTACAAAACTGTCCTAATAACTATATGTGGCAAGGCAGCTTCCCTAGGGCATAAAAAGATCTATAATGTATAGACCTAGCGATCGAGAGGGGCTGGGAGTTCCCAATATTATTATTATAGACTAGCTACTTTTTTTTACAATGCATTACACAGTACATAAGGTTTCAGTCACCAGCCTTTAAATAATTACAGATTGTTGCAAGCACCAGGCAGTATTAGAGACTCATCCTCCGCCCTGTATGTGCCATTTTATTTGCATGAGGAGCAGAGAGAGCGAGACAGTCAGTGACAGAAGTGCAGATAGTCTGCAGACTGCGGTGCAATTTAAAGTGACATAGTCATGTATACACTATGTGCAGGCCTGTGCTATGTTGTTTTCTAAACATTAACAAATGAGTGCTTGATCATGTCAGTCACTGTATTCCTTCCTTGGTCACACAGTGCAGGAGTATTTGTCCCTTTCTCATTTTAAGTGTAAGTTGTCATGACTAACAGATTCTTTTTTTTTATTGTGTTACATGTTGCAAAAAAAAAAAAAAAAAAGAGAAAAATTAAATGTATAAAAATAAAAAAAAAATTTTGGGGGGCCCTTTTAGTGGATTCTTGCACCGGGGCCCTGAGGTTTCTAGTTACGCCTCTTGTCTGGATGCTCGTCTTTATATTTATCTTGTTAGTGCCTATATAGAACATCAACAAGTTACACCTCTAAAAAAAAAAAAAAAAAATTGACAGCCTATATTAATAATGGTTTACCTAATAAACAAGGGAGGGCCAGATGAACAATTGAACCTCCCAAGGCAGAGGCAAAAAAAATTGTGGACATAGGGGAACTACAGTGCAGCGTGTATATGTGTCTTATTAACAATGCCTACACTGGGCGTTTTATTGTGTGAGTTAGTAACACCTCCACCTGCAGTTACAGCCAATCAGCGGTTGTCAAGATTTGCTACCTGCATCTGTGCATGCTGGTGATAACATAATCACATTCTGCACATTCCTTTCAAACATATGTGGAGTGTTATTACGTAATTGTGAGCATGCGCAAGTTGAAGTATCAAATCTCAACAAGGTAGCTATTTTTAACAAAACACCGGCTCTATAATTGGACCAGGTTGGACCACAGGACTCAGGCAACAATTGACATGGGCAGCTCATCGGGAGAGCATATTATTATTATCAGGTATTTGTAGAGCGCCAACAGATTCCGCAGCGCTGATCCTGGATAATAGTGTTTTTAAAGAAAAATTAATCTTATGTGATGCTCATCTGATATTCACATACTAATTTTTAATCTGCTGAACTTTAATCTCTGACGCAACTGACCTTGTTTGGGTTTAGACTGTAGTGTGAAGAGAGTTTAGTGTGTAATTTTATTCTTCGACCCAGACACCACGTCTTGAGCCTGAATAGAACAATGGTACATTACTACATTAAATAATGATTTAGAAGATTATCATTCTTTAATGTTTATATCGGAACAATGTATCAGATCCTTAAAAATGGGAGTTTTCTCTGGACCAAATTAGGAGGCAAGAGGTCAAACAGCTGCCAGAAACAGTATGCAAAAGTGAAATGGCTGTTAAACTGAATCTCTTTATTAGCATTCCTTATATACAGAGCACGGGCGGAGTACCCATGTATGATTGCCATACTGGGGAAGTGGAGAGGTGGAGGTGAAAGCAACAGGGAGAAATCCAACAGACCAAAGGTATCCTGACTTCACCGGCAAACAAAAAAGTAAGTAAGAGAATACCTGGCTATATATATAGCTGGAAACCAAATAACAGCTTGACACTCTGCAATATAAAAGAAACTCTGCATGTCTTAAATAGAAATTCTCTCCCTGTGTAAAAATCCGCTCCCTGTTTAATACTTTATATATTCTCCCTGAACCACCTGTACAAAGTGAAAATATCTGCATTGCAACCAAGAAGTTAAAGGGACGCAATATCATTGTGTTTTTTTGTTGTTGTTGCTTTGTTACATTTTAGAGCGACAATGGACTATTGGGAGCAAGCTAAACACATCTGGTGAGTCAGTGACAAAAGACAATAATATAGCCAGCAATAAGCAGCTAGCTCACAGTAGTTTAATGGAGTTTCTGAACCTATCTAGGTATTGTTTTCAACTAATGATACCAAGAGAACAAAGTACATTTGAGAATAGAAGTTCAATGAAAAGTGTCTCAAAATTGTATGATCTCTCAAAACCATGAATGTTAGGTTTTGCCTTTCATGTCCCATTAACTTCACAATCTCCTTATAGATGCCGATTTCCAGATAGACACATTACATTCTGTAGACTACAGGTCACAGCTTGCAGGGGCTTTAAAGGGATTTGAAATCAAAGCATATCATTTTAAAAAAAGTTTCCAATTTACTTCTATTATCAATTTTGCTTTGTTAACATAATGTTCTTTGCTGAAGAGATACCTAGGTAGGCAATTGGAGCACTACATGGCAAATGGATTACATTCTTGCAAAACTGCTGCCATATAGTGCTCCATAAAATGTGCCGGCTCCTAAGCATGCATCCCTGCTTTTCAACAAAAGGTAAGACATTGGAGGAAATTTTGATACAGGGGATGTTAGGTTTAGGGGTTAATAGTTTAATTTAGGTTGTTACGATGTGGGGAGTCGGCGGTTTAGGTGTTAATAGGTTAATTAGGTGTTAGTGATGCGGGGGGTGGTGGATTAGGGGTTAATAGCAATATTTATGGAGTCGCAAAGTGGGGGGGTGACGGTTTAGGGTTAATAGCTTTATTTATTAGTTGTGATGCTGGAGGGCGGCGGATTAGGGGTTAATAGTGTAGTTTATGGATGTTAGTGTACTTTGTAACATATTTTTATGGATTTTGTGAAACTTTTTGGTTTCACAAAATCCATAACTACTGGTCTTTGAATTTGGAATGGATCGTTGCGGTATAGGCTATAACGATCGCGGTAAAGCCATACGCGACTTTCAATATCAAGTAGCTGACCATTCCGCATGCAAAGACCATTTTTTTAGAGGTAAAGCCATACCGCACAACTTGTAATCTGGGCCATTGTGCACAAAGACCAGCAAAATATCCCATATTGTGTGTTAGAGTTAGCATGCCACTCGTAATCTAACTTAATATATGCAAGGAAGACAATCTTATCTATATGGTCTATGGAGGCACAAAAAGTGGAAACAGCTCTAGTTGAATTACCTGTGATGCATTCAGGGATTGTCTTGCCCACAAACATGGAAGCATTACAAATTAAAGCCAAAAGCCAAGCAGCGAAAGTTGCAGAGAAATGGACAAATGAGGAAAAAGAGAGTCTGAAGGTTTTTTGTGGTTTCTACGTAAAATTGTACACAAGAGGAATATATATGCAGCCACCAATCAGTCATCAGCTAGCTTTCAGTATCACTGCTCCTGAGTCTGCCTAGATATGATTTTTAACAAAGGATACCAACAGAACAAAGCAAAAGTAAATTTAAATGTTTTTTTAAAATTGCACACTGTATCTGAATCCCGAAAATTAGATTTTGACTTCACTGTCTTTTTAGGAAGAAAATAATTTGAATTTTTCAGCCAATATGAATGCAAGGTGTATCCCCATATTAAAAAGGGTACCTTGCATTCACTCTTCAGTGTGCAGAGGACAATCGCATGAAGAGGACCTCCGCATCGCCTGGACGTCGCCGATGACTGCACCGCCTCTGTGCTTCCGCCACCGGGATGAAGATAGAAGATGGTCCCGCGATGGATGAAGATGGAGCCACCTGTATGAAGATCTTTCGCCGTCTGGATGAAGATGGATCACCGGACTTCAGCAATTGTGAGTATCTATCTTGGGGTTAGTTTTTTTTATTATTATTTTGGGGTGTATTTTTTTTTGATTAGGGCTTTTTTTATTTTTTATGGACTTTAAAAGCACTGAATGCCCTTTTAAGGGCAATGCCCATACAAATGCCCTTTTTGGGGCAATAGGTAGGTTATGGGTTTTTTTTTTAGTTGGGGGTAATTGTTTTATTTTATTTGCAAAAGAGCTGTTAACTTTAGGGCAATGCCCTGCAAAAGTCCCTTTTAAGGGCTATTGGTAGTCTATTTAGAGATTTTGGGGTGTTATTTTTCAACAGGGGTATAAGAATAATAATAATTTTTGTTATTTTGGAAAATTATGTTTTATTACTTTTTGTAATTTTGTTATTTTTTTGTTAGTATTTATTCCTTTTTTAAAAAAAAGAAAAACTTACTTGCTTCCACTCTTGTGCTCCATTGATGAAATCCATTTGGAATGCAGATATACTGTGGCTTTGCTATGAACTCTGGCTGAGACACGAACATGCATAAGCTATAGCATTAGGTCTTGATTAATTAGAATTTTATTTAAAAAGAGGCTAG
Source organism: Bombina bombina (assembly GCF_027579735.1). Lineage (NCBI taxonomy): Eukaryota > Metazoa > Chordata > Amphibia > Anura > Bombinatoridae > Bombina > Bombina bombina. The sequence continues at coordinate 15,554 of NW_026510826.1, read as the reverse complement.
GTTTTATCAAACTTGGGTCAAACTTTGTACTTAAAGGGATATGAAAACTCAAACATTTTCTTTCATAATTCAGATAGATCCTGCAATTTAAAACAACTTCTAATTTACTTCTATTATCAAATTTTCTATGTTATCATGGTAATTTTTCGCTGGACAGTCCCGAATTGAGAGCTCTGCCCGGTGAGTGTGCTGACTATCCCGCATTGTCCCCTGCAGGTTTTTTTTTTTTTTAAATCAACTTTCTAATCATCCTCCTTACTCTGTTACATCACCATGGTCACCTGACATATAATTTGCAATACTGGACACTGAAGTCCATTGGCTCGAATCACAAGGGCACACGTGATTGCAGGTGGCAAAACTGTTGGTCTCTATTCACAGCACTGGGCGGTGCTTGCATTCAGTGATGCGCATATGCGGTGGGGCTCTGAAACAAAGTGACTAAGTGTCCCAGTCTGCTAAACTGCATAATGTAACATACTTTGTATGAGCTACACTGCGCCAATGCTCTGAACTCACCGATGCTGTAATATATAGTGATATGCAGTGAGGACTCCGCCCTGCCTGTGAGAGTGGCAAAGAGATCAAGTGGGCAAGCAACGCCTGGCAATCTGGCACAGGGGGTGAAGAAACGGGACCAACAAGGTAAGGCAGAGGGCTGACTATTGAGTATATATTGATTGTCAAAGCTAGAGAATGGAGAGCGCTACATCACTGGTGTCCAACACTTCTTGACGCAAGCTGGTAATTTTAAATTCCTTAACCTATTGTAACTTTATTTATTTTATTTTCTCAGAGTGTCTTAGATACATTTACATTAAAAGATATCGGGAGCAGAAGGTGAGGAGCAACCCTTTGAGCCAGGAAGGGAACAGATGGGCAGGGGTTAATCCTTCAAACCAGGGAGGGTACATATGGGCAAGTAATCCTTCAATCCAGGAAGGGTACAGATGGGCAAGCAACTCCTTCAGTCCAGGAAGTGTACAGATGAGCAGGGGTAACCCATCAGACCAGTAAGGGTACAGATGGGCAGGGATAACCCATCAGACCAGGAAGGGTTACAGATGGGCAGGAGTAACTCAACAGACCAGGAAGAGTACCAGATGGCAGGGGTAATCCTTCAGAGCAGGAAGGTACAAATGTGCATGGGTAATCCTTCAAGGCCAGGAAGGGTACAGATAGGCAGGGGTAACCCATCAGACCAGGAAGGGTAACAGATGGGCAGGGGTAACACATCAGACCAGGAAGGGAACAGATGGGCAGGGGTAATCCTTCAGGCCAGGAAGGGTACAGATGGGCAGGGGTAATTCCTTCAGAGCAGGAAGGGTTACAGATTGGCATGGTAATCCTTCAGAGCCAGGAAGGGTACAGAGGGCAGGGGTAATCCTTCAGAGCAGGAAGCGTACAGATAGGCAGGGGTAATCCTTCAGAGCAGGAAGCCTACAGATAGGCAGGGGGTGATCCTTCAGGCCAGGAAGGGTACAGATGGGCAGGGGTAATCCTTCAGAGCAGGAAGGGTAACAGATGGGCAGAGGTAATCATTCAGTGCCAGGAAGGGTACAGATGGGCAGGGGTAATCCTTCAAAGCAGGAAGGGTACAGTATAGTGCGGGGGTAATCCTTCAGGCCAGGGAGGGTACAGATGGGCAGGGGTAATCCTTCAAAGCAGGAAACGTACACATAGGCAGGGGTAATACTTCAGGCCATGGAGGGTACAGATGGGCAGGGGTATACCTTCAGACCAGGGAGGGTACAAAAGGCAGATATAATCCTTCAGGCAAGGGAAGGTACAGAGGGCGAAGGGTAATCCTTCAGGCCAGGAAGGGTACAGAGGGCATGGGTAAACTTTCAGGTCAGGGAGGGTTACAGAGGGCATGGGTAAACCCTTCAAGCCAGGGAGGGGTAAAGAGGGCATGGGTAACCTTTTAGGCCAGGGAGGGTTAACAGAGGGCATGGGTAACCCTTTTAGAGCCAGGAGGGGTACAGAGAGCATGGGTAACCCTTTAGGCCAGGGAGGGTACAGAGGGCAGGGGCTACCTTTTTGACAAGGGAGGGTACAGAGGGCAAGGGTAACCCTTCAGGCCAGGGAGGAGTAAGAGGGCAGGAGCTACCTTTTTGGCCAAGGCAGGGGTACATAGGGCATGTGTAACTATTTAGGCCAGGGAGGTACCAGTGCCGGATTGGGCCTACCAGGATACCAGGAGATTTCCCGGTGGGCTGCAGCACCTGGGGCGCTGGGAAACCACAATTTAAAGGGGGTGATTAATGATGCAATTGGGTTGTAGGTTGGATATATATCATAATTCTAACATTTTTATTTAATACAAAGTAACATACTTTAATTTTGAAAAAATATATATTGAAAGGAGTGTCCCAATAATTCCCTTTGAGAAAAATGAGACATGTGCATTCTATTGTCTCAAAGAAACATAGGGCTGGTCTTCATATTTTCCAGGGCTGCTTTTTATTCCCAGTCCGTCACTGGAGGGTACGGAGGGCAGGGACTACTTTTTTGGCAAGGTACAGAGGGCAGATACCGCTCACTGAACTTGAGATAAAAGTGGGCATATCCCCAAGGCTGTGGAAGATTTTCTAGGGAAGAAGGGGCAGGATGCAGAGGAAACACAAACATTTATCTTTAGTGCATCATATTCAACCCACATTTCTGTTTTTATCTCAGATATTTAATGCACATGACGCACAGGCTAAACTTCCCTGTTTGATATGAAGCAAAATAAAATGGCTCTTCCTTGATGTAATTTTTCTGTGTATCGGATAAGGGTTAAATTTAAATGTGCATCAATGCGTTTCAGTTTTAAAATAGAATCATTTTTGCAATATACTTCCACTAGCAAAAATGCTTCCAATAAAAGGTATTACTGTTCCAGCAGCATACGCACATATGCTATGTGTTACTAGAGGATCAAGATTTCAAACACTGTGCCTAGCTCAGAGAGCAGGTGTATATTTACATCGCTGCAGGCCTAATTTGTTTCATACAAGCCACTGCTAACTCAGAGAAGGTTTTCGGTTTGAATGCTTGTGCACGGACACTCACAGGATGTGCCGTAATATGCCACTGCCAAATGTTAACTTTTCCAGAAGAATGTTTGCTAATTTAAGTATGTTGTAAAAAATGTATACATTTTGACTTTTCCTATAATTTGTAAGTAAGTATTTGTTTGCAATGTACATTTTTCGCCAAGGGAGGTCCTCTCTTTTGAATTTTGACAATGTTGGGAGGTATGGAAATACATAATAGCTTGTTTTTATCACCTGTCCCATAGGTTAAAGAGCTGTCTGGTGCCTGCTCCCTTATAAGGATAAAAACTTTCTATACCTTCCTTCTAAGTGAAGACAACTCCCATACCCACACAATAACCCAAAATAATTACTCAGACACCAGTTATGGGAGAAAAAAACCCTTCCCCCTCCGGGGACAGGGGTTGCATTTATTTAAAATATATTTAAACATTTATTATTAACTTGCATACTTAAATAGCTGAACGTTGGCTGGCAAGATCTTCCCTGTCCTACAACTCCTACGTAAGGGGTGCGACCGCCCTAAAGGAATGGGGCGCCCCCATTCCGTCAGCCTGGTCGGCTTACCAGGAGGGATCGTGCAGGGAGCCCCCAAGCGTCAGACTTTGTGGCTGGCATTGAATGTGCTCACGTGTCCCCCTTCTCTTGTGCCCCGCCAGACTGAGCCTAACCCTGATTTGTTGCACCCCGCTGCTTCCGCAACAGGACGCATGACGCCATGCTCCTACAATTAAGTCTGGAGTTGAGGGAGAGACCCCCAAACTACTAAGACAACACTTCCTCAGCCAAAAGACTGTTAGTTCCCAAGGAGGGTCCCTAAAAGCACAACTACATCACTTTGGTCTTACCAAGGTCCAAATGACTATTCAGCCCCCAGTCAAAGTGAGACTATTGCCGGCATCTCTGCTGCATGCTGTCAACCGCAACACTTCGTCCATAACTGGCAACCGACAACCTTTAACTTGGGAGGGATGGGAGGGAAGACAAGAAAAAGGTTAGTGAACCTCCTTCTTGCCTGCAGTCACTAATATAGGCTCTGCAACATCCCCTTCTAGCTGCAAGATCAGCTAATACACCTACACATACACCTAGCAGTTCAGACAAAAGTTAACCCTTAAGTTGCTGCATGCTTAATCAGCCCTCTACTTTCCTAAGGTAAAACTTTCTATGCCTTTCCTTCTAGGTGATGACAATTCCCATACCCACACAATAACCCAAAATAATCACTCAGACACCAGTTATGAGAGAAAAAAAAACCTTCCGGGACAGGGGTTGCATTTATTTAAACAATAATTTGTTATTAACTTGCATACTTAAATAGCTGTCCCTGTCATACAACTCCTAAGTAAGGGGTGCGACCGCCCTAAAGGAATGGGGGCACCCCATTCCATCAGCCTGCTGGGCTTGCCAGGAGGGATTGTGCAGGGAGCCCCTGAACGTCAGCCCTTGCGGCTGGCGTTGAATGTGCTCACATGTCCCCCTCCTCTTACAACCCGCCAGGCTGAGCCTAACCCTGATTTGTAGCACCCCGCTACCGCCACCCAAAGAGGACACGGGACTCTTGCCGCCAATAAACACAAAGGGAAGCCAGGGAACAACAAATGGTTTTTGCAAAAATAAATCAGTGCCCCTATCTGACAGGCGAACCTTGTCCCCACGGAAGAGTCAAGGGTAGTCAATCCTAATGTTCTCGTGTTTGATAGCCTCTCCACCAACACTGCCCTACCTACATCCCCATTAAGCTGTCTCTTCACCCTGAATCCTGCCTGACGGTAATTCATGTGTCTCCATCCTGTACGAGAAATAATGTATGACCAAATCAACTTAACCCCGGGAAACTGAGCTGCCAACCATCTAATGTCTGCTAACCTGACACTAGCTAAATCACCCCTGGGCATAGTCCCGACATTATTTCCTATTGACTACTGGGGGGGAAGAAGCTGACAGCCTATTAATGGCGTGAACCACCCTCAACTTGTCACACCAAAAATTGACCACCCGGTTCTGCAAACCACTTAACAAAACACCAAGGAGCCTTGGAAGCGCGACGAGACCTCTCCATAGTTCCAACCTGCAAGACAAAAAACAAGTTAGTGACCCTCCTTCCTGCCTACAGTAACTAATATAGGCTCTGCAACACCCCCCTCTAGCTGCAAGATCAGCTAATACACCTAAACATACACCTAGCAGTTCAGACAAAAGTTAACCCTTAAGTTGCTGAGTGCTTAATCAGCCCTCCACTTTCCTTTTCTATAACAGCTCAAGGGATGCAGTTTCTTATTGGCTGCACTGATTTGAGCCTACTACACTGATGTATTTAGTTTTGTGCTCCCCTAGGAATTAAGTAATCTGCTGACTCCCCCCCCCCCCCCCCCCAGCACAGCAATATTAGTGCAAATTTATGCCATATATTTCTTACATACATGTACCAAGCAACTGAAAAATATGATGTATAGCACCTCTCCAGTGTCTGTATTTCTTATACAAATGCGTAAGGATATCCTCTAAGTCAGGGGTCAGCAACCTTGGGCCCCCAGATGTTTTGGAACTACATTTCCCATGATGCTGAGACACTCTTTAGGCTGTCTGAGCATCATGGGAAATGTAGTTCCAAAACATCTGGTGGTCCATGGTTGCTGACCCCTACTCTAAGTGACATCCCCTAATGTGTTTTCAATATAAATGGTATTTTTATTCAGGATTTTAGCTAAAAAAACAGGCATCCTAGAGTGTAAAAGCAAAACTAAATTCTCTGGGCTAGGCAGGTTATGCACAAGTTCACCTATACTTCTATTTATCTTGCTGGTGTTTTTGTAAGTTGTGCCTCTATGAAATGATTGCACTGCTGTTCTATTTGAAGATACAAAAACTGCGAAAATAGTACAAAGAATAAGGTTTTTTGCCAAGCTTATTTTTGCAAATATTTTTTGAGAGTTGCACTATAAACTATGTCTATAACCTTCATTCACAGGAGCCCCTCTAGTCTAACCTGTGTTTGTTTCTCTCCCTGTTCCTTGTAAATTCCTATTTTCCCAAAGGAAATATAAAAGGACCATGGAAGAATAGCATAATTTTTTTTTTCTTTTATTTTGATCACCTTTCACATTTTACAGGAGGTCAGTAGGTTTATAGGCTCACATTAAGCCTGGAAAGCAATAAACTTAGTCTGGAATTAATGTAGTTCTGTAATCCGGTATTTCCTTGCAAACCATTCTCCCTCCCCTTGTCATCTAAAAACACACACAGGTCCACCACAACCTTACAGTAATCATAGAAGTTAAATGATTCTCTAAGTCGCAAAGTGTAATGACTAAGATAAATTCGCAATTTATCAGCAATTCACAGCATAAAATGGTTAAGAAATAATTTCTTAAAGTCAAGATTCAATTTTAAAGGAACATAAACCAAGTTAGGATAGAGACAAAATATAATAATATGTACTTTAATTACTTTATCTGCAAATTTATACTGCAGTGCCTCGCCATTAACCCTTTCTTTTTTAGTTTCTGAATTGTAAAGCTCCCCCCCCCCCCCCCCACCACACACACACATTTCCTTCTATGGCTGTATCAATATCTATTGTTGTTTGGTAGATTGCAATAATGCACAGGGATTATCTGCTGGAGCATGCCTAGAAGCTGTGAACTCAGTTGAAATACAATGCCTGTGTCTAAACACTCATAGGGGGTGGAGTTGGCTGCTCCAGGCAGCTTAGCTATGTAATTCATTTTGCTTATTTTTGAAAATTATTACTTACCAGCAATTTTTAAACTTTTTTTTTTGCAAACTATTTTTAAAGGGCCAGCCAAGTCCAAATTTTTTTTCATTATTCAAAAAAGGCATGCAATTTTTCAATTTACTTTTATCACCAATTTTGCTTTGTTCTCTTGGTATTCTTAGTTGAAAGCTAAACCTAGGAGGTTCATATGCTAATTTCTTAGTCCTTGAAGGCCGCCTCTAATCTAAATACATTTTGACAGTTTTTCACCACTAGAGGGCGCTAGTTCATGTATTTCATATAGATAACATTGAGCTCATGCACGTGAATTTGCCAAGGAGTGAGCGCTGATTGGCTAAAATGCAAGTCTGTTGAAAAACTGAAATAAGGGGGCAATCTGCAGAGGCTTAGATACAAGGTAATTACAGAGGTAAAAAGTGTATTAATATAACTGTGTTGGTTATGCAAAACTGGGGAATGGGTAATAAAGGGATTATCTATCTTTTAAAACAAAAACAAATATGTTGTTCACTGTCCCTTTTATTAATTAGCCCTTTTAGGATATGCACAGACCTCAAACTGTTATATTTCCCTTTAATGATTCAGAAAGAACATGCCATTTTAAATAACTTTCCAATATACTTCTATTATATAATTTGCATCATTATCTTAGTATGCCTTGTTGACTAGCATACATAGGTAGGCTCAGGAGAAGCTCTGCACTGCTGGCTGTTAACTGCTGATTGGTGGCCACACATATTTGCCTCTTTTCATTGGCTCACCAGAATGGTTAGCTAGCTTTCAGTAGGGCATCACTGCTCCTTCAACAAAGGATACAAAGAGAATTAAGCAACTTAGATAATAGAATTAAATTGAAATGTTGTTTAAAATTGTATGCTCTATCTGAATCATGAAAGAAAATGTTTGAGTTCCATGCCCCTTTAAGAACAATGATTGGATAACCATTAGGAACTGAGAAAGCCTTCTCATGTGGCTTAAATCATTCATTTAACCTGTTTGGTGACATAAGATTCCAACAACAGAGAGTGCAGCAGACAAATTATTCTAGGGCTGTAGTAAAACAAGACAGAACACTCAGCTTTCTTAAAGGGGACACTAAAGAATTTATTTTTGATATTGCAGTATATAAAGAGTGCAATATTTAAAATAGCAACTGTTATAATAACAATGAAAAAGTAAGTTTAGTTCCCGATGGGTTAGCATTTATTCACATCACCAGGCGCTAAAGTCCACCCGAGCAGAGCATCCGTCTTTGTCTGTGATTTAGCTGGTCTTACTAGTGAGCAGAGAGTACAGGCAAGGTAAATTAGGGACTCAGGGAGTAGTCAAATCTGGTTTGTAACCAAAAGTCCACTGAAAATATCATAAACACAATCCAGAAAAACACACAGCTGAAACTACTAATCAGCGACAAATGCAGTAGGCAAAGTAATGGTCATAGCAATCTAAAAATCTAAATCAGAACTAACAGGGAAGTACACCCACAGGTGGCATCCAGAAGGGAGTGCCTGCATCGTCTACAGCTTTCCAAAAATACGGAGCATATACAATGTACTAGACAATAGACATTACATTTAAAATGTAATTCTCATAAAATACTTAGGGCCAGATTACGAGTGGAGCTCTAACATATACACGCGAGCGATAAGGGATTTATCACGGTCTTTGCACGTGTCTGGTTTTTCGCTCCTATTACAAGTTGAAAGCAACCTCAATCGCTTGAGCGTAATTGAAGTTAACCCGCATCGGGTTAGTGTAACCTCAGAGATCTGGTTAAAGGACCACTCAATGCAGTAGAATTGCATAAGTAACAAGAGCATAATAAAAAGACAATGGTTTAACACCTACTCTGAATTTAAAATAAGTAGTAGATTTTCTTTCTGCCAATTTTTTTTTTACCATTTTCCGGCCCCCCTGTATCATGTGACAGGCATCAGCCAATCACAGATTAGTATACGTATAACCTGTGAGCTTGTGCACATGCTCAGTAGGATCTTGTTCCCAAGAAAGAATGAATATAAAAAGACTGTAAAAAAATTGATAATGGAAGTAAATGGGAAAGTGTCTTAAAACTGAATATATATATGTATTTATGACTAAATAGAACATATTCTTCCAATGTGAAGAACATTAGAATGTGAAATATTCATATTTTCATGTCAGGTTCATGTTGGGTTAGTTCACTTAAGAAAATGTGATCAGGTTTGCGCGTAAGTAGGGTATTAGGTTTTTTTTGCTATATTTGACTTCTATGGGGGAATAGGTTATCACACGGGATTTTCTAAGTTTGGCTTTTTACACGCTCCAGGTTAGCGAGTTAGCGGAAACGATTTACTTTCAACTCATAATACGAGCGCTACCTGACATGCGGAAAAATCTTACTTCGAGCAGAGTTAACTCTCAAGCTGTAGCGTTAAATAGCGCTCCACTTGTAATCTGACTCTCCATTTAAATCTGAAAATTGTTGTGGTTTTTGTTACTGTCCCCAGAGAATCTGGAATGCACGCCATAGAATTCAGAACCATGACAATGGCGGGTCGAAATGTGCAGGAGCTCATTTATATTCATGTTTAATTTGCAACAGCAAAGAAGACTTTGCAATGTGCTTTCATTATTTGTGATTAAGTGATGGTAAAGTGAGCGCAGTTGTTAATTACATTCCAATAAATTGACCATTAAAATGTTTATACATGGGTTTTTTAAAAAAAATAAAAATATATATATATATATTTTTTTTAAATCTTTCAATTTTAACAATAATTTTATTTAAGTGTAACATGGTACCTGCTTCCCCCCATTTAAGATTTTTGTGCTAGGGACATTTCTCACTTTCACCCTATCATAACCTTTGCCACACGGCTTGCCATTTATATTTTGGAATCTTTCTTATAAGTTCAAAGCATACACTTTGTTTGGAGTTCTGTTCCGCAAGTGCTCTTTCATGAGAGGACTAATGCATGCACAGTTTATTCACTAAGGGAATCCCAATGACGTATAAGTTTACTCGTATTGCTGCCAGCACATTATGGGCCTATTTAGTGGCGCACTATTTAGCGCTTTTGCAGGGTTTGCTCACGTGCAATATGAAGATAGAAGACGTCCCCGAGATGGATGAAGGTGTCGCTGCCTGGATGAAGACTTCTCGCCACCTGGATGAAGATGGATGTCTGGACTTCATGAACCATGAGTAGAATTTATAGAGTTAGTATTAATTTTTTTTTTTTTTTTTGGGTGTTTTATTTTTTAGATTAGGGATGGGCACTTGTAAAAGAGCTGAATACCCTTTTAAGGGAAGTAAAAGAGCTGAATGCCCTTTTAAGGGCAAAGCCCTTACAAATGCCCTTGGGGGGCAATGGGTATCTTAGATTTTTTTTAGAGTTATTTTTTTATTTTGAGGGTTGGTTGGGTGGGGGAGGGGTTACTTTTAGGGGGGACTTTAATTTAATTTTTTTAAGGTAAAAATAAAATCACACCCTAATCTAAGAATAAACTACCAATAACCCTTAAAAGGGCTTTTTGTAGGGCATTGTCCTAAAGAAATCAGCTCTTTTACAGTAAAAGAAAAAAGTCCCACCTAACAGTAAAACCTCCCACCCACCAAACCCCCCAAAATAAAAAAAAACTAACATTCAGCTCTTTTGCAAATTGCCTAATAAACCCTAAACTAAAAAAACAAAACTAAAAAAAAAATTAAAAAAAAAAACTAGCACTAAAGCCCCAAATAGGTACTCACGGTTTCAGAAGTCCGGTGGAGAAGGTCTTCCTCCAGGCGAGTCAATCATCTTCATCCACAGCGAAGGCGGCGTGGAGTGGAGGTCTGGAGCGGTCTTCCTAGATGTGGCGATCAGGGCCGTCTTTAACACAGGGCAAAAGGAGCAGCTGCCCAGGGCCCAGTCTTTGTTGAGGGGCCCAAGATTCATAAAAATAAAAAAATAAAATTTATTTTTTAGTCCATGCCAGGCTGCTGATGTCATGTGACATGGGGGGGACACACAGTCAGTCCTAATACTGCCACAGTCAAAAGTTCTATGCTTATATTTATTTGTGAGAAACTGTGCCAGAATGTGCCGGTGTCATGTGACATGGCAAGCTAGTGCCATGTGCTGTTTTAGATGTGCACTGTGCAGCACTGAATGCAAAGCCCGAACTCAGCATCAAGCTAATCCCACTGCATCAGAAAAGGTCACTGCATCAGAACTTGTTCCTAGCAAAGAAGTGACATGTGCTGCTGTGGCTGATGTATAATGTCATGCTGATACTGCACACATTAAGGTAAGGTTTATTTTTATATATTTTTTTCTCGCTGTCTCAGATTTTACAGCTTCCCATAGTAGTTCTGCTGTTCCAGTCAGTAAACTTATATTTGTCTGCACCTCCATGCTTCCTCCTCAGTTTTTACCTTGCTTTGCTCCTGTTGGCTGCCCTAAATCTCTTAAACCATCTAACCTCACACCAGAATCACATTCAAAAGCATATTAAATTAATCCACAGTGGAGGAAATATACTTATTAATACTGCTTAGGTCCAGTTTCACATATTGCAATTTATTTTATTTTTTGAAATGATTATAATTTAATTATAAATTAAATTGATTTAGTTGCTTTTTGGGATGTTGGGGTGGAGATCGAAATTGCATGGGGGGCCCAAGAAAATGTTTGCCCAGGGTCCAGTCAATATTAAAGACGGCAATGTTGTGGTTGGCGGATTTAGTGGTTAATAATTTTATTCGGTAATTTTTTTTTTCTTAATACTTTGTGCGGGCCGTTATTATTATTTTTCATTACTTATTGCGGACAGTTAGGTGTTTTTTTAAATACTTATTGTGGGCGGTTAGTTTATTTTTTTCTTAATAGTTCGTACGGGCGGTTAGTTTTTTTTTTTTATTTCTTATTGCGGACGGTTAGGTTTGTTTTTTTTATTGCGGATGGGTACTTCCTTTTGCCATCGCTGCATCCCGGTGGATTCCGTAAGCTTCCCTGCATCTGGTGAATTTTTTTTTCTGTGCGTGTGCTGCCAACGTTCCTTTGAGGATGCTAGCGCAACTGCCGATGGTGACGGACGCGTTAATTACAAACGCGATTATAGTATAGATTAGATTAGGTGTAATTGTTTTTATTTTTGATAATTTCATTTATTATTTTTCATTTTTTAGTGTTTATTACTTTTTGTAATTTTAGATTTTTTACATTTTTTCTAGTGTTATATTTTTTTAAATTTGTAATTTAATTTTTTTAATTGGTAGTTTTTTAAATTTTATTAGAATAGTTATGTTAGGTTAATTTATAGTTTAAACTTAGTTGTTTTTTTTAACAGGTAAGTTTTTATTTATTTTAAGATAGTTATATTGTAATATTAATTTAAAGTTAGGGGGTGTTAGTTTAAGGGGTTAATAGTTGAATTAAGTGTTTTGTGATGTGGGTGGCTGACGGTTTAGGGTTAATAGGTTTAGTTTAGTAGTTATGATGTGGGGGGCTGTAGGTTTAGGGGTTAATACTTTATTATAGTGTTGGTGACGTGGGGGGCGGCGGTTTAGGGGTTAAGAACTTTTATTAGTGTCAGCAATGTCGGGAGCGGCGGAATAGGGGTTAATAATTTTTATTTGTGTTGGCGAGGTCGGGGAGCAGCGGAAAAGGGGTTAATAACTTTATTTCGTGTTGGGGAGCGGCGGAATAGAAGTTCATAATTTTTATTAGTGTCGGCGATGTCAGGGAGCGGCGGAATAGGGGTTAATAACTTTATTTTGTGTCAGGAATTGTCGGGAGTGGCGGAATAAGGGTTAATAATTTTTTATTAGTGTTGGCGTTGTCGGGGAGCGGTGGAATAGGGGTAATAACTTTATTTAGTATCTGCGATGTCGGGGAGCGGCGGATTAGGGTTAATCACTTTATTTCGTGTCAGCAAAGTCCGGGAGCGGTGGAATAGGGGTGTTTAGACTAGGGGTTTATCTTAGGGTGTTAGGTTTAACGTAAGTTTCTTTTCCCCATAGATATCAATGGGGTTGCGTTACGGCGATCTCCATTCCTCGATCACAAGGGCAATCAGTGCTTTTGCAGCCAATGAAAATATCTGGCTGAAGATAGAAGAGGTCCCCGAACTGGAAGAAGATGTCGTCGCCTGGAAAAAGAACTCACCCCTGGAAGAAGACTTTCTCCCTGGACTTCAGGAACGGTTAGTACCTATTTTTTAGATTAGGGTTTTTTTATTTTCATGGCTGCAAAAGAGCTGATTTCCTTTTTAAGGGCAATGCCCATACAAATGCCCTTTTAGGGGCAATGGGTAACAGGTTTTTATTTTGGGGGGTTTGGTGGGTGGTGGGTTTACTGTTAGGGGGGACTTAATATTTTTTTCTGTAAAAGAGCTGGTGATTAACTTAGGGCAATGCCCTACAAAGGCCCTTTAAGGGCTATTGGTAGTTTAGTTTAGATTAGGGGGTGTTTTTATTTTGGGGGGGACTTTTTTATTCATAGGGGTATTAGATTAGGTTTAATTTTTTTATTTTTGATTAAAAAAAATCTGTAATTTTAGATTTATTTATATTAATTTAATCTTAGTTTTTTTAAGTAATGTTTAGTTTTTTTAATTTAATTTTAGCTTAGTATTTTTGTAGTTTATCTAATTGGGGTTAATTTTAGGGGGTGGAAGAAACAGAGAACAGAGGGACACCTCATGTGTACATCAGCATATCAGAATACGTGAACAGAAGTAGAGAAAGCCAAATGGATACTCACATTTAGCCCAAGTACACTTATGTACTGGTAGGAGCAGGCTGGTAACTTGGGGTGTACCAGCTAACCCTCTCCAGGCAAAGTAGAACCAATGCAGGTGTGTTTTGACCCACTCAGTGAGTAGTGGATTATGAATAATCGAATGTCAGATGCAGTAGCTACTCAATAAGGTTCTGTATTAAAACAAGTTGTTTATTAAAAACAATTAACAATGTGTAACAAGCAATGGTTACAAAAAACATAAAATGCAACACGTTTCTCAGCCTTATCATGGTCTGTTTCATCAGGCATAAGGCACCTTCTAACTGACCTTCTAACTGACATACGATTTTTTTTAGAGTTATTTTTTTATTTTGAGGGTTGGTTGGGTGGGGGGGGGGGGTTACTTTTAGGGGGGGACTTAATTTAATTTTTTTAAGGTAAAAATAAAATCACACCCTAATCTAAGAATAAACTACCAATAACCCTTAAAAGGGCTTTTTGTAGGGCATTGTCCTAAAGAAATCAGCTCTTTTACAGTAAAAGAAAAAAGTCCCACCTAACAGTAAAACCCCCCACCCACCAACCCCCCAAAATAAAAAAAAACTAACATTCAGCTCTTTTTCACTGCCCTTAAAAGGGCATTCAGCTCTTTTGCAAATTGCCTAATAAACCCTAAACTAAAAAAAAAAAAAAAAAAAAAAAAACTAGCACTAAAGCCCCAAATAGGTACTCACGGTTTCAGAAGTCCGGTGGAGAAGGTCTTCCTCCAGGCGAGTCAATCATCTTCATCCACAGCGAAGGCGGCGTGGAGTGGAGGTCTGGAGCGGTCTTCCTAGATGTGGCGATCAGGGCCGTCTTTAACACAGGGCAAAAGGAGCGCTGCCCAGGGCCCAGTCTTTGTTGAGGGCCCAAGATTCATAAAAATAAAAAAATAAAATTTATTTTTTAGTCCATGCCAGGCTGCTGATGTCATGTGACATGGGGGGGACACACAGTCAGTCCTAATACTGCCACAGTCAAAAGTTCTATGCTTATATTTATTTGTGAGAAACTGTGCCAGAATATGCCGGTGTCATGTGACATGGCAAGCTAGTGCCATGTGCTGTTTTAGATGTGCACTGTGCAGCACTGAATGCTAAGCCCTAACTCAGCATCAAGCTAATCCCACTGCATCAGAAAAGGTCACTGCATCAGAACTTGTTCCTAGCAAAGAAGTGACATGTGCTGCTGTGGCTGATGTATAATGTCATGCTGATACTTCACACATTAAGGTAAGGTTTATTTTTATATATTTTTTTCTCGCTGTCTCAGATTTTACAGCTTCCCATAGTAGTTCTGCTGTTCCAGTCAGTAAACTTATATTTGTCTGCACCTCCATGCTTCCTCCTCAGTTTTTACCTTGCTTTGCTCCTGTTGGCTGCCCTAAATCTCTTAAACCATCTAACCTCACACCAGAATCACATTCAAAAGCATATTAAATTAATCCACAGTGGAGGAATATATACTTATTAATACTGCTTAGGTCCAGTTTCACATATTGCAATTTATTTTTTATTTTTTTAAATGATTAGCCCAGCTAAATTATAAATTAAATTGATTTAGTTGCTTTTTGGGATGTTGGGGTGGGAGATCGAAATTGCATGGGGGGCCCAAGAAAATGTTTGCCCAGGTCCAGTCAATATTAAAGACGGCCCTGGTGGCGATCCTCGGCGGTGGTCATCTGTGGCAGCACCGGCGGTCCTCGCGGCATGGAGGCTCGTCTTCATCCGATTGTCCGTTGTATACTGAATATTGAATGCAAGGTACCGTAATCAATTTGGGGTACTTTGCATTCCTATTGGCTGAATGTTTCAAAATAGCCAATAGTATTAGAGCTACTGAAATCCTATTGGCTGTTCAAATCCGCCATTAAGATTTCAGTAGCTCTCATCCTATTGGCTAATTTAGAAAATTTCAGCCAATAGGAATGCAAGGTACCCCAATAAATATGGGGCACCTTGAATTCAATCTTCAGTGTTGCGGCGGATGATCGCATTAAGAGGAACCTCCACGCCTTCTCCGAGACCG